>NC_069503.1:577172048-577419548 GCF_027579735.1 Bombina bombina | reverse complement strand
CACAAAGTTGCTTGAAAATATATATATTTTTTTGCAGTCTCAGAAACCTCACCAGCTACTCTAATTTCCCATGCAGCAGATATACAAAGTAATAGTGAGCTATAATAACTAGCTAATTATAAGAAAAGAAAGGTCTTTAATGCATCCTTGTTGCCGTATGAGGGTTGTAAATGATATGTGAAAAAATTATTCCCATAACGGTAGTCTTCTTCCTCATCTCTAGTCGAAGGCTGAACTTCTATTGACGTTACCTCATGTGTGTTTAATGACATAGAGAACAAAGACCCTTGTTAGTGAGTCTCCAGCTATGTGGAAGCGCTTTAAAAACCTATATTTCAGCAACAGCCTACTCAGACCACTGCAGGGAAAAGAGACTCCTCATTTGATATAGAGGAGTCTGCTACTGTAAGCTGCAGGTAATTGCCATAAAATATTACTAACCTGCAGCCACACTTAAGTAATGGGGCTTTAATGGATGCCCTATCATGTTCATGCTAGGGAAAATGTGACCCCCCCTCATTTGAAATGGGAGAATTCCCCCTAGGATGCAGGAGATCACCTGCCCCACTACAAACCAGGTAAATTCTAGTGATGGACTATGGGGCTATAATAGAGCCCCTATCGCTCCCTCTGATTTAATGTGAACATGAGATCTCTTTTGCTCCATTAAATGAGGGGTCACACCTATCTCTAGGTTTCAATTGTTCACTGTGTTTATAGTGATCACCTTCTCCAAGCACACACCAATGCAGTGTTTAATTAAATGGGCACACGTTTAGGGTCCCTAATCCCATCATAGAACACATATAGGTATGAAACCCAATTTGAAAATAGAAGAGCCCACTCTTTCCAATGTTGAATCACATACCCCTATCATTAGTTGGGGATTAGTTCCCATACCCCTGTCATTAGTTGGTGATTACCATAAAATTGGCTATCACCTTTCTAATGTATTTATTTTATGGGGCAGAGGCTGCAAAGGAGCCTTTATCAACTAAAGACAAAAAAACAACACATGAAAGAGGGAATTGCCCATTTTAAAATAAGGGGTCTCATGCCTTTTAAGATAGCAGGTAAGCCATAGAAATATAAAAAGCCTGTCTACTTGATTCCTATCTACTAGGGACCCTAGCACCCAACAATAAACACTAAAATGAAGTGGGGGGGTTACATGCCCTGGTCTTTACCAGCTAACTACAATGGTAACAATGATCACTATCAGAGATAGTCATAGGCATTTGTAAAAATATCAATGGGTTGGGTATCCCTTGTGTTGCACCCACAATATATAGACAAACTTGAGACCCCTTATTTGAAAGCTGCAATCCTCATCCATCAAATAAATAGTCCTTTATCTATCCAGATGCCTGGTGATTGTCAAAACAATTACAAATATTGCTCAGCATTGGTTCTATTTTGTGGGGTCCTGGTGAGTTTTATGAGACCATTACTACCCACTCTAAATATAACACCCACCCTCATATTTAAGAGTGAGTTCCCACCATTCAAATAGGGGGTTTAATCTTGGTGTAACGCTCAAGTAATTTTCATAGTAATAGGAATCACCTTGCAGAAACTGGTAGAAACAAATTATTGTGTGGTTGATATTAAAGTTCATAGATCAATGTTTCTCTGAAATAATAAAAAAATTAGGAATAAAAATAAATTGGGAAAACTAGGTAAGTGTAAAAGAAGATATTTTGTGAAATACTATGGTGCAGATTACAAGTTGAGCGCTGTTGATAGCGCAGGGTGCTATATAAAATAGCGCACAATCTGGTATTTCAATCAAGTCAATGGTAAAAATGAATTACCAGGGAATGTTTAGTTTAGACATCTCTTTAGCGTGCCCTATACTTTCAGTTAATAGTGCGGCCACACTAAAGGCTAGATTTTTCAAAGCTGAGGCGTACAGGGGCACGTATACACGCCCCTGTACACCTCAGCTCACCTGTGGCGGGGCAAAATTACCCGCAGGTAATCAACATTGCAAACGAGCGCAATTTTGCGCTCACGTGCAATCCCGCCCCCTGCCCGTGCACAGCCAATCATGCGCGGCCAGGAGCTGTCAATCTCCTCGGTCGGACTCGACCGCGGAGATTGAATTTCGCCACCTTAGAGGTGGCGAAGAGGTTAAGGAAGCGGCGGTCTAGTGACCGCTGCTTGATAAATTATGGCGAGCAAGTTCTTGTGAGAACTTGCAGCCGTAGGGCTTTGGTAAATCGAGCCCTAAACATGGCTTTTATTACAAATTGTGAGTTACTTGTTCCATACTAAAAAGTTTCATGCGACTTGAGACCGGAAGTAAAGTTGTAGGGCTATAACAAAATTATATGAAACACATTGTAAAAATGTGAAATATATTAAAATAAAGTATTTTATTTATATATATATATATATATATATATATATATATATATATATATATATATATATATATATATATATAAAAAATATAAGTTTCTTATTGAAATAAAATGTATAGAAAGTGTTTTATAGGGATATGGTTTATGACAATTTGTTTGACTGGGAAAGGTTAAAAGGCGTATGTGTGTGTGTGTATATATATATATATATTTGTATGTGTGTGTATGTATGTATGTGTACATATGTATGTGCACACATACATGCATACATACACACACACACACATACAAATATATATATATATACCTTTGAGCCCCTCCCAGTCAAACACTTGAAATTGCATTGCTCTTCACTCAGAAGAAAATGTTATTTTAATATAAAATAAAAATATTTTCTTTTGAGTGAAGAACAATGCTATTTAAAGTATTTCTTAAATCATCTTAGACTTTAGCGCACTTTAAATAGCACACCATCAGGTAAGCGTGTGAGCAAAAGCCAGAACAGGGTTTTGTAGTCTGCCCCATAGAAGTCTATGGGGAAAGGGGTTTTGCCAGAGAATTTTGGTCAAATTAAAACCTTTTACCTTTAGCTTTGAAACTAGAGCTTTTAAGAGGACTTGTATCTCCCAATTTAATATAATTTTAATTGAAAATGCCTTTTATTTAGTAAATTAGTGTGTGGCAGACGACTGAGACTGAGACAATACTGGAACCAGCCCCTCTTTACCTGCAGGATTTCGATTAGACACAAACTACAATTGATAACAACAGGTTCAACAGTGGATTGACAGATCTCTAGCCCTGATTATTTTCTACCCTGGAGTATCAGACACCCAAGTGTTTTTATTCTGCTTTCACACCATATTTGCAGTGTTTGAAGAGAGAATTTGCAATGTCTAAATAATATAAATCCTACAAATGATAGCATTGAAAAGCATAAGATATTAATGATAGTTTTTTTTTGTTTGACAAACAATTGAAGTGATATGTCAAATACTTTAACATTTGCCTTTGCTTATACGTATATGTAAATAGAAAAAAACAATGTAAAAAACAGTCTCTGAATAAGTTACATTGATAAAAAGATTTTTGCTTTTAATATCCATTTACACACAGAGGCCATTATACAACCACATTGCTAATCTAGGCAGTCTTAAAGCACAGCATGGATAAAAGAGTACTCTTTCTGTATACTCTTTCTGTACACTTACGTCCCTGCTATCTTTAAAACAGATGTTATAAGCAAAAATATAGATAGACAGAATGACAGATGGACGGACAATGGATGGATGGATGGAAAGGTGAATGGATAAATGGATAGACAGATAGATCGATAGACAGACAGATAGATAGATCGGTAGATAGATAAATACATAGAAAGACAGATGGATGGACTGGACGTTCGGGCAGATGGATGGACAGACAGACAGATGGATGGATAGATTGATAGATAGATAGATAGATTATAGATAGATATATAGATAGAGGCTTGTTTCAAATACAGTTATGAGCAGACTGCATAGCTAAACCTTTTGATAATCTATGGTCTGATTTACATGACATTATAAAAATACAGTTAGATGATGTTGTGACCTGAATTATCAACATAGCTATTATGATAAAGTTCTTACGCTACCTTTGGACCTGGAAATCCTATTTGACCTTCTATTCCAAGGTCACCCTGAAACAAAACAGATGCAAATTATTTTCATAAAGAAAATATTGAGATTCAAGTTTACATACTATAGATGTTGAGGATAATAAATTAGTGTAAGAAATGAGAAAAGTGTTAATACTTTATTTAGACAGGAACAGGACAATATCTATCAGCTCAGGCCAAGTGTTCAACAATAGGATTTATTAGTAACTACACTAGATAACTGTATTTTTGTTGTTTAGTGAATATTACTTTTACTATATAAGTAGACACCATCATTATTACTATATCAAGGTCATCATTATGCTTGGCTTTTATCATCCTAATTGGCAACATCCATCTTGCTTTGTGCTGATGTAATATGGACCTTAGTGGTACCCATCTGTTATACATTATTTATAATAATATCATTACATATGCATGTAGATATGATTGCAGTTTCAGGATTTCATTGAATCATGTGAAACACCCCATAAAAAAACACACTTCAAACTTTGACTTTCCAAAAAAAGATTTCATGATGTGCACACATTTTGGTATTTCATAAAAACAGTCATAACAGAAATGTCTAATACAGTATTGAAAATTACCATAAACTGTATTTTAACCTAAAGTATTTTCTATTTAACAATATTATTATTTTTTTCATAAATTGCAAAAGGAAGAATATTTGGAGTAGTTGAGAAAGGGAGAGAGAGAGAAAGATAGTAAGAAGGTCTTAGAAAAAGGTTCCTAAACAGGTGTGTGCTAAGTAGGGATGCCAGATGTCCAGTATTTCAACTAGCTGTCCAGTACACTTAACTTAATACATTTAAAGGAGCATAAAACCCAATTTTTTTCTTTTATGATTTAGAAAGAGCGTGTAAATTTAAACAACTTTCTAATTTACTTCTATTATCTAATTTGCTTCATTCTCTTGATATCCTATGCTGAAAAGCATATCTAGATAGGCTCAGTAGCTGCTGATTGGTGGCTGCACACAGATGCCTCGTGTGATTGGCTAACCCATGTGCATTGCTATTTCTTCAACAAAGGATACCTAAAGAATGAAGCAAATTAGATAATAGAAGTAAACTGGAATATTGCTTAAAATTGTATTCTCTACCTGAATCATGAAAGAAAATGTTTGGGTTTAGTGTCCCTTTAATATGATGCTTGATGTAGGTATATATTTGATAATGGCTTCAGGGTTATTGGTCTGATCTGGGGTCTGATAAATGCATATAAGTAAAAGGGGGGCAGTCAACTGTGTCTGATCTAGGCCTGATGTAGGCAAAAAGTGGACAGAAGCAGCAGGGACATGGGATCTGAACACAGCTATTGATCACTCTCCCGAGGGCAGCCATGCAATAATTTTGTACAAGGTGGCTGGCAAGACTAGTCTTTAAGGAAGTCTTGAAACTGTAAAAAGTTAAGACCAGTGTTACAGAATGAGGCAAATTATTCCACAGAATAGATATTGGTCTAAAACAGTCTTGTAGGAAGAATGAATTATGTAGTGTGACATCAGAGCAGTTACCTGGGGACCTGGTGGGCCTGGATCTCCTGTCAATCCAATACTTCCCTTTACACCCTGTGTAAAATTGTAAGAAAAAAAATGTTAGGTAGAAAACCATATCATGTTTTTTTAAGATAAATCTAGATATTGGTAAAAATGCTGATGGACAATGGTGTTTCTGTATAACTAATCTCAAACATAATGCCCCAAAATGTCTTGAATCTTCAAGCTGCTTATTTGCATCTTACCTTGACCACTTCAGAAAATGCAGAAGATATCTAAATACCATTATAAGGATGCTGCAGTATCATAAAGGCATTTAAAACAAGTATTACAAATGCAATGAGTTGCCACTACTATATTTTACATCAATACTTATTATTACAAAGTCAGCAGAACACTATAACACAACTTGGATTATCACCAGCTTTACTAGCAGTGGATACAATAAAATAATTATCATCAGCGTGTAAAACCTTTTTTCAAATACATTTTATAAGATGAGAAATATAGGTGTGCTCCTCTGTACCAGCTGGGTAAAGAATGACATGGAGACATGGACATTTATCTCTCCCAGACATTGCGATGCCTATGGCATATGGAGCGGAACATTCGCAAATTATTAGGGGAAGCTCCCTAGACATGTTTTACTGGTGGAAAAGTAAACTCTGCTCTGTTAATGTTACTAGAGAAAGGTGGTAAATCATTGCATTACATTATGTGTGTTACTAGCAACAAGGGGGGGGGGGGGGGGGCTAAACCAGTGCAGACTTTCTGTTACTGATAACATGAGTGTTATTAACTGCTTCATTTGTGTATGTTACTGGCAATTTAGGAATTAAATCTCTGCTCTACGTTTTGTGTGTGTAGGGGGTTAAAGGAAAACTGTAGTCAGACAACAAATTACAATATTTGAAAAAAATTATTTCTTAAATAGCATTTTTTGCAATATATATGTATTAAAAATGTTGCTGCTAAAGTTGTTGAAAGTTGCCTGTGTTGTCATTTCCTGATATGAAAACAAAGTAACATTCTTTTAATATAATTCATTGCAAAGGTTTTCATATAGATTATATGTACAAGTTATTATAAATGTATCTATATATGTATTTCAAAGTGTTTTCAGGTTTTTCCTAACTATGTATAAGTGCAGATATTACATCATGTAAAAAAAGCAATAACAAGTCTGTTTACCCAAACAATCTAACACTCTAAACCCAAATTTTTTCTTTCATGATTCAGATAGAGCATGCAATTTTAATCAACTTTCTAATTTACTCCTATTATCAATTTTTCTTCGTTCTCTTGCTATCTTTATTTAAAAAGCAGGAATGTGATGCATAGGAGCCGGCCCATTTTTGGTTGAGAACCTGGGTTATTCCTTATTGGTGGGTAAATGTAAGCCTCCAATAAGCAAGCGCTATCCATGGTGCTGAACCTAAAATGGGCTAGCTGCTAAGATTTACATTCCTGCTTTTAAAATAAAATAGCAAGAGAACGAAGAAAAATTGATAATAGGAGTAATTTATAAAGTTGCTTAAAATTTCATGCTCTATCTGAATCATGAAAGAAAAAAATTGGGTTCAGTGTCCCTTTAATTGTTTGGTGATCACAAGATCAAATACTCATGTACAGCGTATGCAGCAATGGTTTGCAGGCAGCTCTTCATAAAGTGAGATGGCCACTCACTCTTACGGTGACCTATAAAAAAATATATAAAAAGAAGGCGCCAATAGCGTAATAAGTTCAAAAAGATGGCAAAGTTAATGCAAGGTGGTAGAAATACACTCACATTTGGGAAAGCACTATCAAGTGCTATACAGGCAGGCCAGAAATTTAGGAGTATGATGGGTAACTCTCTCTCTCTCTCTTAAAGGCAGCGAACGTTATGTGGTTGTTACTTCCTTGAAATGAATTAAAAAACAAACTACCATAGCGTAATATGTAAGGGCATATAGTAGTGTTAAGTAGAAATATTCAACTCACATTTGATGATGCACTGTCAAGCAATAGGATCCACACGATAGCCAAAGGGTTTTCCAAATTGGTGTCAATCAGCTTGGTAAAACAGCATCTCTCCGACTGCTGTTCGTGTATTTCCCCCGACTTACGACACCCGGCGGAAATACACGAACAGCAGCCGTAGAGATGCTGTTTTACCAAGCTGATTGACACCAATTTGGCTATCGTGTGGATCCTATTGCTTCTGAGATTGAGCCACTCCCTACCGTTGCTCCTGACACAGTGACTGAGTTAGCCAGACTACTCCTGAATATCTGGCATGCGCTTATAGCACTTGACAGTGCATCATCAAATGTGAGTTGAATATTTCTACTTAACACTACTATATGCCGTTACATATTACGCTATGGTAGTTTGTTTTTTAATTCATTTCAAGGAAGAAACAACCACATAACGTTCGCTGCCTTTAAGAGAGAGAGTTACCCAGCATACTACTCCTACATTTCTGGCCTGCCTGTATAGCACTTGATAGTGCTTTCCCAAATGTGAGTGTATTTCTACCACCTTGCATGGTTAACGTAGACATCTGTTTGAACTTATTACGCTATGGGCGCCTTCTTTTTATATATTTTTTTATAACAGAGTATAAAATGTATGAGATTTGCTTTTTTAAGGCTAATTTGTGTATATGAATTAGCTGATTTTGTGTTTTGAAGCCACAACCTAATAAAATGGGTTGAGCTTGTAGGTATAATCAGATATCATTACTTTATCACACTGTGTACATATACCTGCTTCTTTATCTTATATCTGTCCATAAACCAATCACCAGTACTTGAGAGAACAATGGGAGTGTAATCTCTACTGGCTGTGTTAACACAGCTTGGCCTCAAGGCCAAAAACTTTCAGGATAGGTGTGGATACCACAGGCTAAATAAACTATTTCAAATGCCAATATGAAGTTAAAGGAAATGCTTGTAAACAATTTAATACACTCCAGCAGGTAAAGTGGATCATTGGGAACAAATTAAAGGGGAGAAATTTTTGAGTAAACTGTCCCTTTAAGCCACATGAAGCTGTCAACTTCTTAATCACAATCACTTTATATACCAAAATTTCAATTTATAATAGAAACTAATTAAACATCAACTATGGCTGCATATTTAATATATTGACTTACCTTAAAACCCTTTAGTCCTTTTGGACCAGGTGAATCATTGCTTGCTAAGCATATACTTGCTCCACACTGTAACAGCAATAAATAATATGTTTTTACATACAGGTTGGATATAAATCACTGATTTAGCTTACTATAAACATGTTTTCTGACTAAAATCTATTTAGTTACATGGTCATGATACAAAAGAAAATACGTCTAGATCATATTTATGAAACGGAAACTTTTAAACATGTTTTTTCCACTTGAAATGTAAAGGGACAGTAAAGTCAAAATTAAATTTGTCTGCTTCAGATAGAGCACTAGTTATTTTACCTGCTCTCATCCAAGGTAATCCTGAAAATCTGGCCTGTTAGGGAGGTCTGAGAACAGGTTTTAAAACCAGTGAGAGAGAGCATACAGTTTCCAATTTATTTTTGTTATCTAATTTATTTATTCCTTTGCTATCCTTTGTTGAAAAGCATACATAGGTAGGCCCAGCAGCAGCAATGCACTACTGGGAGAATGTTGCTGATTGATGGCTGAACATATATGCCTCTTGTGAATGGCTCACTGATGTGTTCAGCTAGGTCCCAGTAATGCATATCTGGTCTTTCAACAAAGTATACCAAGAGAATGAAGCAAATTGTATCATAGAAGTAAACTATAAAGTTATTTAAAATGGTATGCTCTGTCTAAAAATGAATGAAAACAATGTTCATATAAGTTTAAACTATGGAAACTAACAGGAAATTGATGCTTGTGCACAACTATTGTTCAATATCAATTGCTCACAGGCTGATAGACATGGGTGAATGTTTGTATTTTGATATAAATGGCAAGAATCTTGCCATATGTCTACCATTCAAATATTTATGTAGCCTTAAAGGGACACTGAACCCAAATTGTTTCTTTTTTGATTCAGATAGAGCATGCAAATTTAAGTAACTTTCTAATGTACTCCTATTAGCAATTTTTCTTCATTCTCTTGCTATCTTTATGTAAAAAAGAAGGCATCTAAGCTTTTTTTGGCTCAGAACTCTGGACAGCACTTTTTTTATTGGTGGATGAATTTATCCACTAATCAGCAAGAACAACCCAGGTTGTTCACCAAAAATGGGCCGTCATCTAAACTTACATTCTTGCATTTCAAATAAAGATAGCAAGAGAACGAAGAAAAAATGATAATAGGAGTAAATTATAAAGTTGCTTAAAATTTTATGCTCTATCTGAATCACCAAAGAAAAAAATTGGGTTCAGCGTCCCTTTAATGTTAACATTTGAGTATCAATTGTACTGTTTGAATATCACAAATAAATAGTGATTGCCAATGGATTATTTTAAGGTAATTTTTTTATTCTTTAAAAGAGCTTTTTTATTTTCATTTTAACATTGTAATTGTAAAAAGGAAGGGGGACACAACTACACAAAGCTGGAAACTAAAAGTTGTTTTATTTATTACAGGACCAGAAGTTGTTTTAAAGTTTGCCGTGTACAAATTCACTTCAACACTCACCTCAGTTTCAGCTTCTTTTGTCTGAAATAAAATAAAATAAAAACATTAAAAAAAAGCAGGGATATTACTAATGTGAGAGACTTCATTCTTAAAAGAATAAGTAAAACACAATAAAAACTAAACTAAAAAAAAACTAAAAAAAAAATTAAACTAATAGTGGAATTATTGAGTTTAAACATTAAACTTGTATATGTGTTTATGACATTTTACAGATTTATGGCACAGCTTGGCAGCATCCACTGTGGAAAAAAAAAACTAATTAACCAAATGATGCAGTAAAACGTTGATGGATTGACAGACTAATCAATTACTAATTAATTAATTACTAATTATAGCAGGCTTTGGCTTTCTTCCTGATTGCTAAAGAGAATTTTATAGTGTAATCAGCCACAGAAGTTGCACAACCCCACAGATCTTTGGCCATATCTGCTCTTGGCCAGCAGTTCTCTGTGACTCCTTTACTAAACTTGAACTATATGTTTAATGTCTTTGCACACATAGACTTGCAGGGTCAGAAGAGCTAAACTCACATTACAAATTAGAGCATGCAATTTTTGCACAATTTTCCTTTAAGCCAAATAAATATATTTTCTGTTAATTTGAAGGAAATATATTAGAAATTCATAATAATAAGTATATTCTTTACATCTGTGAGCTAACGGTTTGGACTGTTCTCTAATCAAAATTGTGTGAGTGCCATATGGCTAGAGTGCTGATTGGATAACAGTTAAAACCGTTAGCTCACAAAAAAAAAAACTTTTCAAGTGGGTGGCTGGAGTATGGGCTATTTGAATTGCAGCGCTACATTTAAAAATTAAGTTAAAACCAATCTTTATGGAGTTTAAGTCTGGTGAATTAAACTCCATCTAAAATATCACTAACATTCTGGATCTGTTTATACAAAAGTGAAAGTTTACCATCACTTTAACTTTGAAAATGATTTGCTAACCCCACACTGCACCATTCTGTATACAATTTGGAAATACAGTTTACTGTATAGTAAGTGATTTTGTTTGTGTTTGGTGACAAAACAAGTATATTTTTTGATATATAAAATTACAAAGACCCTTACCCAGGAAATTCAGAAATGAATGTTAAATATTATAATATAATGATAGCAGAAGATCTAAGCTATTTAAGGTTTAATTTTAAACTTAAAGCATGTACTTTTTTAAGACTAGCATCCCTTTAATGCTGTGTTTACCACACAAAGGGGTTAAACACATAGTAGAAGTACCACTAGGAACCCACAGAGCACTGCTATTCCTGAGATGTGTGACTATCACTGATGATTGAGTCAGCGACAGTTTCTGCTCTGGACCAGCAGTGCTCTGCAGGTCCAGAGTAGTACTTCTACAATATACTGTATATCTGCACCTTATTTTTCATTGAAAATAAGCAACTATTTTCCCATGTAAGTCATATAAAAACCAATAGAAATATTTATACAGCCCCACTAGTAGCTTTGTTAATGCCCCTTTTCAACAAACTGTCATGGAAGAAAATAGATCTAAGTTTTCATTGTTTTTGTGCTTCTATTTTAGCGCTTCTTTTATATGTGATTTTTGTGCCCCAAAAGATATTTTTAGATAATACTTTTGCACTCTGTTAGATATTATTTTGGCACTATGTAATATTTTATTTTGCGCTCCAATATACATTATTATTGCACTCCAATATACATTATTATTGCACTCCAATATACATTATTATTGCACTCCAATATACATTATTATTGCACTCCAATATACATTATTATTGCACTTTGTTATATATTTTTGTGCTCCAATATACATTATTATTGTGCTTTCTTATTGATAATTTTTGTGCTCCAATATACATTATTATTGTGCTTTGTTATATATTATTTTTGTGCTCCAATATACATTATTATTGTGCTTTCTTATTGATAATTTTTGTGCTCCAATATACATTATTATTGTGCTTTGTTATATATTATTTTTGTGCTCCAATATACATTATTATTGTGCTTTGTTATATATTATTTTTGTGCTCCAATATACATTATTATTGTGCTTTGTTATATATTATTTTTGTGCTCCAATATACATTATTAGTGTGCTTTATTATATATTATTTTTGTGCTCCAATATACATTATTATTGTGCTTTCTTATTGATAATTTTTGCACCTTGTAGAGGTAACATTGCTTCTACAACTGGTAGAGAATAGATTTCTAATGCTGTTCTCCACAGTAAGGAACTTGCAGAACTTTCAGTCCTCTATAGGAGAAAGAAATGATACATTTGTAACCAGGAGAATTAATGAGGAGCATTATAGGAAATACGACCAAAAGGATCTAGTTTAAAGGGACATTCCAGTCAAAATGTAAATGCACATAGATTTATTACATCTTTGAATAGAAACATATTTGCAATATAAATGTATAGGCAAAAATGCTTCTGGTAAAAGCTATCACTGGTTTAGTGTTAACATTTTTCCTGTATGTGCATGTGAAGCATAGCTAGATATTCTCACTGCACCTGCATTTTACATAATACAGCTGCGCAGATAGTCAGTGGGGCTTGTATCATGTCAGCAATTCTCTCTGAGCAAGTGCTGTGTTTAAAATTCTGGGGCACGGTGCATACTTAAAGTGAATGTAAATTTTGATGCTAAAGTGCCTGGTTTTTAAAAATTCAATTAAAAACAGGGGCGCTTTAATTCATCAAAATTTACATTTCACTCCTGTTGTGAAAAAAAAACGTACCTTTTTAATCTTGACAGCAGCTCCAGCTTCCTCCACCCATTGCAAAGTCTCTTCCTGGGTCTTAAATGGAAAATCCAGCTTCCTCCAATCATGGCGTTGAATCAGACACTGATTCCCCCGGGGTGGAAGCCGTGATTGGAGTATGACCTATCAATCATTTCTGACATCAGAAATGGCTTGCGGCGACCGGAGGTAGCTGGAGCTGCTGTCAAGTTTAAAAGGTAAGCTTTTTTTCACAATAGGGGTGAAATGTAAATTTTGATGAATTAAAGTGCCCCTGTTTTTAATCGAATTTTTAAAAAGCGGGCACTTTAGCATCAACATTTACATTCACTTTAAATACACTTTTGAAACAGCTATAGCTTTTATTAGAAGCATTTGTGCTAATGCATGTATATTACAAAATTCCAATTTTGGCTGGAATATCCTTTTAACCCTTTTTTGGAGCACATGTTCTCCAAGGAGAATGGGAACAGAGTAGGAGAATTTTACAGCTCAATTTAGGCACATTTTTGAATGATAAATAGGGGAATTATTTCTCATCCACATTTGTAGGAGAAAATATAGGAGAATAGCAATGATAAATCTTGCCCTATATGTTTAAACCCTTTGAAGGGGTTAAACACATAGAATTAAAGGGACTATAGTCTTGAAATTAAATACTCTAACTATTCAGAGTATGTCATTTTTAGACTATAATGGCCCTTTAAACTCTCGCACTAATGTATTTTTTTGCATATGTGTAGAGCTCTATTTTTTTCTTCCAAAAGGGTTCAAATGAAATACAAACGTGCTTAGGTATGGATTAATTATGGTCTATTGCTTTGAACTATAGAACAAAAGGGTAGACTTGGTGGTTCAAGTACTTCTTATCATAAGTCCACTTATATGCTTGAAATACTCAGTCATTGCTACACAAATCTATATATATATATATATATATATATATATATATATATATATATATATATATATATATATATATCTATATATATATATATATATATATATATATATATATAAAGAAGATTATTTTAGCAAAGACATTAGGTTTAGCAGACGCTTAAACATTTTACAACATATATGACTGTGTATTTATTGTTGGTGCATGTATAAATATGAACACAATATATTTAGCATGGAGCATTTTTAAAAAAGTTCAGACTAAAAAGTATATGCCATATGCAATGACATAGCAAACTAGATGCAGAATAAAAGTTTAGTACATTTCAAGTACAACAATAGCACTTACCATAATATCAATGATTCTGCTAATGGTTCTATTTAAGTGGCTACTTGGAGATGCCAGATAATTATTACGATACAGTTCATAAGGCGTGCTGGCTATCAAGGTAAGTTCACTTTCTACAGTATCTAAACTTGTGGCCACGACAAACGTTTTGATTCCAGCATTCTTCATTGCCTCAGCAGCTCCCATTGTCCCACCACATGGGCTTCCTGTGATATGACCGTCTGTAAATACAATTGCAAATTTAAGACCTCCAATTGCTCCTGACTCTGTCTGGATAGCTTCCGTCATTGCCTTCAAAGCACAGTCAACAAAGGTGCCCCGGCCAATGTACTTGACTTTGTTGACACTTTCGATGAAAGTTGATGAGTCATCTGTCAGGCCAATAATAGATTCCACAGTATCTGAAAAGTGAAGAGCTCCGTATTTCCATCTTATTTGACTGCCCCTTATTCTTACTCCTTGAAGATGCATGACAAATGTCCTGAGGAAAACTTTTAGTTCATTCATAAGGCCACCCAATGGAGATTCCTTCAAAGCTACACTTTCTGAGGTGTCAATTGTAAAATACACATTTATTGGACATTGAGAGGTTCCTATAACAATAGTAAAGACAATAGTGTGTTAACAATATATCATTTAAAAGAATATATAGAGAGGTCAGAAACCCACAGTAATAAAGATGTACACTCACTTGCGCCTGCACAAACACCTAAGTATACTAAGAATAAAAAAGCTCTTTCATTGCGACTCTTCAGGGTCTGTTATCTTATGCAGTTGATTTTTAAAGGGACATGTTACCGTTATGCCGCATTATTTGATTGTGAAGCAGAATATATATAAAAAGCTGACCAATAAGGATATCTTAATATCAAAATTTGCCCCCAAATTATGCCACACTGTAGATTGATTTTAAAGGGATATGAAACCTAAAAAAAATATTTTGTGATTCAAACAGAGCATACAATTTTTTTCATTTTACTTCTTTTATCAAATTTGCTTTGTTCCCATGATATTCTGCGTTGAAGAGATACCTAGGTAGGCATCTGAAGCACTACATGGCAGGAAACAGTGCTGCCATCTAGTGCTCTTGCAAATGGATAACATGCTTGCAAAACAGCTGCCATATAGTGCGGCCTCCTAAGCTTATACCCCTTCTTTTCAACAAAGGATACCAAGAGAACGAGGAAAAATTGATAATAGAAGTAAATTAGAAAGTTGTTTAAAATCACATGCTGTATCTGAATCATGAATCATTAAAGAAAAATTCTGGGTTTCATATCCCTTTAAGCCCTTAATGACCAAGGACATGCCTGGCACGTCCTACATAAAACGGTCCTTAATGACCAAGGACATGCCTGGCACGTCCTACATAAAACGGTCCTTAATGACCAAGGACATGCCTGGCACGTCCTACATAAAACGGTCCTTAATGACCAAGGACATGCCTGGCACGTCCTACATAAAACGGTCCTTAATGACCAAGGACGTGTCTGGCACTGGTGGTTTGAAGCGCTGGAAGCAATTGTGATCGCTTCCAGTTGCTTTCAGGGTATTTCAGTGATGCCAATACATTGGGTAGTATTTCTAAACTCAGGACAAAATTTGGAAACTATTTAGCATGGGTGTTTTTTGGTGGTTGTAGATGTGTAACAGAATTTGGGGGTCAAAGTTAGAAAAAGTGTTTTTCTTTTTTATTTTTTTCATCATATTTTATATTTTTTTATAGTAAATTATAAGATATGATGAAAATAATGGTATCTTTAGAAAGTCTATTTAATGGCGAGAAAAACGGTATATAATATGTTTGGGTACAGTAAATGAGTAAGAGGAAAATTACAGCTAAACACAAACACCACAGAAATGTAAAAATAGCCCTGGTCCTTAACGGTAAGAGAAAATTGGAAAATGGTCCGGTCACTAGGGGGTTAAGCATGTTCTAGTACATGCAAGGAAATGTGCATCTAGCATGTGCAGATGCCCTTTTTTTAGCCACTGATGCAGAGAGAGCCACTATGTGGCCCTCTCTGCATCGGCCAGCGATGGTGCCGATCGTTGGTGGGTGGGAGCCATAGCAGGGAGGTGGGTGAGGGGCCCATCACTGGAGGGAGTTCTGGATCCTGTGCCTGAGTGTGCAGGAGCGAGCTAGGGGACAGAAGCACGTGTGCACGCACCCACGCTACATTAAGCCCAAGGAGGGAGGGGGAAAGGGAGAGGGAGGGGGAATAAATGTTAGGAAAAGGGTCTGGGAGGGTGAGGGGGTAGGGCATTGAGGGGGGCAGCTACACTACAGAAAAAGTGGGATTAACTAAAAAAACACAGCCCAATTTTATTGCAAAGTGGGTACTGCCAGTACCCAAGATGGTGGCAATTAGGTACAGTCCAGGATGGGAAAACAGCACCACTATGTAATTCAGTGCACCTGTGACAGGGGTATACTGCTAAAAGCCCCCAGTGACAACAGAATATACAGATAGTCACCAGCACTGTATGTAGATAATAAAACTTTTATCAAAGACACATAAAAACAAGCAACGTTTCGGGGCTTAATCCCTTAGTCATGCTGTGTGGTACATATGTATGATTCCGGCCTTTTAAACACAATCTTAGGAGCCAAAAAATCCAAAAAAGGAACATTGGGCCCCACCTGGTGGTAGATGTAGTGTATAACATCCTAAACGGCATATGTATCAACTAAAATACAATATGTCAACCTTAAACAGTATGGCAGAAAAATTATACATATTCATGTTAAATGTAATAATCTCAAAATGCAAGTTACAAATTTATAAACCCCCACATAATGGAATCTGTGAAAAAAATGGAATCTGAAAAAAAAAATTAATCTTAGGGCAAACACATAGGTAGATGTAGGAAGAGGAGCCTCAGTGTTACCCTTATTGCTGTACACTTATTGATGAAAAATTTAATGATCAAAAATGTATCGTAGCGTAATATATGTAGTAAAGTTTTAAAAAAGCAAGATAGATTGAAATCTTTATTCAGACCCTTAGGAATTAGGGTCTCTAACTTGTGGATCCACCACATCTCTTTTTGCTTTAGCAACTTTTCCCTGTCCATTTCATTTCTGGGTCTGTTAATTTGCTCTATAATTTGCCACCTCAATTGGCTTATACCATGACCATGTTCCAAAAAATGTTTCGATAATGGGGCTTCTAGATTTTTTTCTCCTTATATTGGACTCATCCACTCTCTAGCCTTTTGGGTAGTTTCTCCCAAATAGAACAGGGAATAGGGGCATTTAATTGGGACTTCCTCGCCTGTTCCTGTTGGATTTGTACAGATGAAGTTTTTTTGGAGCCCCCACTTGCGATGTTTGTGGCCTCCCCGCCTATATTTTTCCATCCACATAGTGGAAAAAGATATAATATCAACAGTTTTTTTTTACCTGTGATAGCACATATGTGATACACCTAATTAAATGCCCTTGTTCCTCGTTCTATTTGGGAGAAACTACCCAAAAGGCTAGAGAGCGGATGAGCTAGCACCGCCTCAAATATAAGGAGAACAAATCTAGAAGCCCCATTATCGAAAAAAATTTTGGAACATGGTCATGGTATAAGCCAATTGAGGTGGCAAATTATAGAGCAAATTAATATTCCCAGAAATGGAATGGACAGGGAAAAGTTGCTAAAGCAAAAAGAGATGTGGTGGATCTTTAAAAATCTTTAAAAAATCTTGTGAGATCAGTGAGAAATCCCAAAAGATCACAGCAAAGTGTGAACATTGATGTTGCTGATTGGCTATTTATTTTTCTTCACCATACAGATGAAAGCAGTAGGAAATACCCAGGTATACATTTTTAAACTTTTTCATTCTCACATTTGCCTCAGAGATAAAGGCTGATTTATGTTGAGCAACATGTCCCTTGCAAATAATATTAAGAATGATCTCCAAATTATAACACAGATACTGAGTTTTTTTCTTTTCTCTTTTATATTGTTTTCCTATTGAATTTAGGCCACTGTTAAAGTCACTCAGTGAACAAAATTCTCAGGATATTTTGTAGCTGATCATTTGTAAGTGAACGGTCAAAAATGCTTTCATAGATGTGGTAATAGAATTTTTTTTCTCTTGGTTTCCAACATGGAAGACAAAGACTGTACAAAAATGTTTTCCCCCTCTTACCCTATATTTATTACTATTTTTATGGGCAGTAATTATTAGCATTTCATATTTTTTGCACTGATATGAAATAATATTCAGCAGTCAATCAGTAGTTCACCAATAATGTGCTAAAAAGATTTAGTTTGAGTTAGGAAAATCTCAGTAAAAACATTTGAGGGGTTTTATAGTCTTTTATCAATAGACTAGTGTTAAAGCCTGTGTACACGCTCCAAAATGTTTAAGGAAAGAAATATACCTATCCCTATCCCTCTATCCATCTATCCCTATCCCTCTATCCATCTATCCCTATCCCTCTATCCCTATCCCTCTATCCATTGCCATCTATCACTCTATCCCTATCCCTCTATCCATTGCCATCTATCCCTATCCCTCTATCCATTTCCATCTATCACTCTATCCTTATCCCTCTATCCATTTCCATCTATCCCTCTCCCTCTATTCATTTCCATCTATCCCTCTCCCTCTATCCATTTCCATCTATCCCTCTATCCCTATCCCTCTATCCCTATCCCTCTATCCCCATCCCTCTATCCATCTATCCCTATATCTCGATCCCTATCACTCTATCCATCTATCCCTCTCCCTCTATCCTTCTCCCTATCCCTCTATCCTTATCCCTCTATCCCTATCCCTCTATCCCTAATCTCTATCCCTCCTATACCTATCCCTCTATCCATCTATCCCTCTCTCACTATCCCTCTCCCTCTATCCCTATCCCTCTATCCCTATCCCTCCATCCCTAATACCTATCCATCTATTCATATCCCTATCCCTATCCCTCTATCTTTATTTTTCTGCAGTGTAGGATCCCACTAACCCTCCAACCTCCCTGATCCCCCTTTAAACAACTCTCTAACCCTCCCCCTCTAACTATTGCAGCCATATTAGGTACTGTCTGCTGTCTGCAAGTACCTATAAACCCCTTTTTTAATTTTTTTTATTTCATTTTATTTTTTTCTGTAGTGTAGAAGTCCCACCACCTCCCGCGATCACCATTTTACTAACCCCCGCACCCCCAAACCCCTTTTCTGTAGTGTAGCTGTCACATCTCTTCCTGTCCCTTTTTTTCTGTAACTCCGGCTCCATATGCGCAGATGCCTGAAGCTTCAACGTAACATAACAGCTGAGAGTGCTGGAGCTTCCTGAAGCTGTCTCGCGCTGCTGGTAAAGGCCAGGTATGTTTGTCCTCGTGCAGTCTCTACTGCGCATGACAGCTTTGGACAAACATACTTGGCTTTTTATAATATAGGATGTTTTTGGGCTCCATTTAGCAAAGATTCAACTGTTAAATCTCTGAAATTATGCGTCAAATTATGCACAAAATTGACACCCCTAAATTATCATTGTGTCAACATGGTCAAATGTAGCTCAAATCGCTGTAACATTTGCACCAGCGATTTGCTTTCAATGTAAATTGATGGCAACATTATTTGAGTGTAATGATGCTAATCCGCTCGTACATACAACTGTATTCAACCAAATTAAAATCAAAGGGATTTTAATGCGATGTTACTAGATTATAAAAGGGTGTGGAAAAAAATGTACTAGAGATTATCATATTATAAAGTAGATAGATAAATACAAGCACATAATAAGATAATGTAACAAATATTAGTGACGCTTCATGGTAATATATATGCTAATATAATACATTTCTGAAACATTGATTGTTCAAATATTATAAATAAAATATTTTAAGGACACAACAAGTACACAAAATTAAAAATACCTTTTAGAGCTGTATTTATTCATGAACAAGAATTAAATGGATTTTTGAAAATAACGACCATTTTAAAAACTGTATGAAAAAACGAGTCATGTGATGGTCATGTGATTGAAATCGAACAATATTCAAAGTAGATGAAATGATATATACTAAAATACGCGCCATTGATGATTCATATTTATCATTGTACGATGCCCTTCTCATCATATTTTTGCATATGAGTTAGGACGTTTTCTTATCTATCTATTTATCTATCTATCTATAAATAGTGGAGGGAAAAACAAACAAACATGAATTTTACACCTTACCAGCATTGCTCACTGTCTGTGGTGAGGAATATCCTCTTTCAAATTGGCTTAAACAAATAGCGAACCAGGAACCAATTAAAGTAATTCTTAGCAAGTCCCCAAACATTGTGCAGTCCAACAAGCTGGAAAAGCAAAGCATACATCATAAATAATGTGAGTATATCAGTTTATTGTTCTAAATACAGGATAGACATTTTATTACATGTGCATGTACAGCTCTTGTCACATTGTGTCAGTGAATTAAAGTATTTAGGGTAGATTTATCAAATGTTACAGCGGATCATGTCCGCCTGTCATCGATATATTCTGATAGCATACGCTGTCGGCATTTTAATTGCACAGGCTTTTCTGGTAAAATGCTTGTGCAATGCCGCCCCCTGCACATTCGCGGCCAATCGGCCGCTAGTAAGGGGAGTCAATCATCCTGATCGTATACGATCGGGTTGATTGCTGTCTGCCGCCGCCTCAGAGGTGGTAGATGAGTTAAGGAGCAGCGGTCTGAAGACCGCTGCTTCTTAACTTAAGTTTCAGGCGGACCTGAAACTTCGGGGGTAGATTGCAGCATCCGCTGCTTGATAAATCTACCCCCTTGTATGCAGTTTTTTGTGATCAAGATTTTTACAGAGATTTAGCAAAATATAAAATGAAATCTTATGGTATAGGAAAGTCAAATTAAACTTGCATGATTCAGACAGAACGTGTCATTTTAAGACACTTTTAAATTAACTTCTGATTTATAATATGTTTTGTTCTTAGTATTTGTTGCTGAAAATGAATATGTACATAGCATACACTAATGGGATCTAGCTGGTAATTGGTGCCTGCACACGTTTGTCTCTTGTAATTGGCTCACTAGATGTATTCAGCTAGGTCCCAGTGGTGCATTGCTGCTCCTTCAGCAAAGGATAACAAGAAAATGAAGCACATTTGATAATGAAAGTAATTTGGAAAGTTGTTTAAAATCATATGCTCTATTTGAATTGTGAAAGAGAAAACTTGGTTTTCAAGTTCCTTTAAACATAGTAAGTATTGCATTTTTGGCAATCAGTTTGATTTTAAAGTAACATAAGAGCCACAAATGAAATGAGCATGAGTGCATTTCAGTTTTGAATAGATGCATTTTTGCAATAAACTTACATTAGCAAAAATTATTTTAGTAAAAGCTCCCACTGTTTAAGGTCCTCATGTACCAATATTAAAACATCAGACCTGCTCCGAGTGTGTTTGGTTGTGGCTTGTATGATGCAAACTGACTTGTCATTAGCACTATATGCCAACATGGCCTCTCTGAGCAGCCACGGTGTTGGGAAAAGGGTGTATGGGGCATTTATGCATTTGTGCGTTTCTAGCTGAAACAGTGATAGTGCCGTTAATATTTAAAACTGAAATTCACTCACGTACATTTATTATGTCCCTTTGAAGTCTGTTCTATTAATTGCAATTATTTTATGTAGTCATATTTTACCATCCTCCTCTTAAACTAATAAGTGAAATATATACAGTAAACATGTTACTAAAAATGTTTCATACATTGAGCCTATTTATCATATGTCTGTCGGACCTGATCCGACCGTGCGGATCAGGTCCGACAGACCTCGCTGAATGCGGAGAGCAATACGCTCTCCGTATTCAGCATTGCACCAGCAGCTCTTGTGAGCTGCTGGTGCAACGCTGCCCCCTGCAGACTCGCGGCCAATCGCCGCCAGCAGGGGGGTGTCAATCAACCCGATTGTATTCGATCGGGTTGAATTGCGGGGATGAGCTTGATAGATAGGCTCCATGGTGTATAGTTATATAAATATATATATGTGTGTGTATGTAAGTGTGTGCATGTTTCTGTGTGCGTATGTCTGTGTGTAAGTGTGTGCATGTCTCTGTGTGAGTGTGCATGTGTTGAAGTGTGTAAGTGTGTGCCTGTGTGTGTGTAAAGGCTGTGACACACTGCAAGTGATGCGGTGCATGGCGAAGCAGCTGCTTTGCACCGCGTTGCACCGCTTCTGAAGTTCAAATATTTAATCTCTGAGCGCTCAGAGATGAAAAGGCAGGACACACTGAGCTCGCACATCCGCATGTACACGCTGTGTGCCGCTCCTCTTGCAGTTTGTCACAGCCTTAAGTGTGTGTCTGTGTGCGTGTAAGTGTGTGCATGTTTCTGTGTGAGTGTGCATGTGTGCAAGTGAGTAAGTGTGTGTTTGTGTATGTGTAAGTATGTATGAAGGTGTACATCGATCTGTGTACACACACACACACACACACACACATATATATTATATATATATATATATATACACACACACACACACACATATATGTGCCATTTTAGGGCATATTTGAAGTCTACAGCTATAAACATGAATTTCAATATATATTGTGATTTTCCATTCTGGACTGGTACAAAGAAACTCTTTAGATCAATAAACAGATTTACATCATGTTTAATGCACTGGACTTACATATGGAGTAGCATACCCTAACTATACATATACAGTATTACATTACTATTAGGTAAGGTAGCTTTGAATTAGTAGGTGAGCTGGGAGCATTTTTTTTCTCCATAATAGTATCCTAAACAAACATTTCACAATAATACTTGATTTAAAATGTATGGGATAATTACAGATAAAGCAACAATATGTATTTTTTTTTTAACTACCAAAGAACATGTATGTATTTATTATGCTAAAGAGGCAATGTCACAGTCATAATGTATTTCTAGGGTGATCTATGTTACCCTATATTTTATTAAATAAATTATACAGTACATAAAACATTACATATTAAAATTAGAAAAAATAGCTTCTTTAAATCTTTACTATTCAAAATATTGGGAATAGTTACTACAATATTCTGACTATACAACCAGAAAACTGCACACTTCAGAATAAATAAAAAAACATAAAATCTTTTTTACGTTAAATATTATTTGTATTTACTTTTATTTTTAAATGTGCAACATAAATATGCATACATCACAATAAATATTCTTGGAATAAGACTATTACAAATAAATGATTATAATATTAATAATAATAACAATACATGAATTGTATTAATCAGTTAGAATGTTGCTGTTATTTATAAATACAAGGGCATACTTTTGTGTTAGAAATTATCATCTTACCTACAGTAAATAAATATAAAAAATCTTCACAGAAATAGTAGATATAATTTTGGAAATATTGTTCTTACCTTGCTTATGGAAGTGACTTAGTCATGAATTATTCAGAGATAAATTAACTCTGATGCCCAATCTATCAAGTTTAGAGGTTTGTGCAGATCTGAGTAAAAATCTAATAACACCTTTTTTTTTGGTATGTGTGCACGTGTCAGCATATATACTTGCCTGAACTTGACCAGAGCACTGCATACCAGGTATACTATTCTTACATTCATAAAAAATGTGTACTGCATTCTATCAGTGTTTGTCTTAATTGTGTGTCTATCTATCTATCTATCTATCTATCTATATATATACACACAGTATATATATATATATATATATATATATATATATATATATATATATATATATGCTTGTGTGTATAAATATATATACACATATAAATACATAAATATATATGAACACCTGAACACACACACATATACTGTGTGTGTGTGTGTGTATATATATATATATATATATATATATATATATATATATATATATACACACATTTTTAGACATGTATATGTATGTATCTCTATGTTAAAAGCAGACCTTTTTTTCTAACACCTGAAACCTCAAATTTTTGTGCCGTTATAACTTTTTTTGTGCAGTATTGTTTTTTTAATAATTCTTATAATACTTATCAGATAGTGTTATTAAGCGTGTAACTGTACTTTTAAAATGATTTTTGATGTGTTTTGTGACACTTTTTGTTTTGTGTAACAGTTAACCAGAGCTCTGAGGTTGTGGTAATCATTCTAGCGTAAATCATGATTGCGCTCACGCGTTCGTATTAACTTTTAACTTGTAATACAAGTACTCCTTCCACGGTGTACAAACAGCGACGATAAATCCAATATAACTCGCGCAAAACAATGCACCATGTGTTAAACTCCTGCAATGTGATTAAACACATAGTTAAAGTACCAATTAGGAGCTGTAGAGTACTGCTGGTCTAGAGCGCAAACTACTGGTCAACCAATCATCAGCGGTAGTTGCACAAGCAAGCTAGCAAGGAATGCATGTGTCTACAGCAATTACTGGCAATATCCCCATTTGGAGCAGAATGGGGGTGTTCTAGGATTTCATCTTCGTTCAACCCTTAAGAACGAGTTAAACACATAGCATTAACATTTTATTTTTTTTAAATTCAATATTTTTTTAGAGTTGATTAATGGAATAAATGAGGCCTGTGGCTCGCTTTACTTTACATCCATTTTTTTGTACCAGATACCCAATAAGTAGCTCGATAAATTATATTTACCCTTACGGTGATAATTGTGTGTCCCTTGTTCTTTGTACCCTTTCATGCTAATTTTGATGATTTTTGGTTAAAATCTGTATTTATGGTAGCAATTATCTTGGCCTGCAGAGTGAACTTTGGGGCTTCTCAAATAAAACCTCATACACAGTTCACCATAAAGCAAGGACAGCTGTATACAACTCTTCAAATGTACATTTAAGTTTCATATAAGAATATTTCAGTAGAAAAACTTAAAGGGAAAGATTTAAGATGCAAGCTTAGTACCTTGAGAGGGAGAGACAACAACTAAAACAGCCACTTTTGCTTATATTATTTTATTAGTTACAAATGTGACACTGATGCAGAAACATTTCCCCAAGTCTTCTCTGAGATATAAAACATTTATGGAAATAGACAAGTCATGAAGAAGTCACCCCTATACCTGCTGATACCAAACTGAAAGCCTAACAAAAAGACTGGCATACATTGAGATGAAAGGTAAAATCCTTGAGGCAAAGTCAAAAGCCACAAACTGAAAATGAAATGATTACACTGAACTGGTAAAATGTGTAATTATTTGGATAGCTGGGACCATGAAGGGAGGCTTCCTTCAGATCTATTAAGGTCAAAATAGACCAGGTTTTAGGGTTCTGATCCCCTTGGAGTTTAGAGTTTCATTTCTAACACTAGTTTAAATGTACAATCTTTCTTGTGCATAATGAAAAAGTTTGGATTGAAAACCTTGTTCTTGCTTTTGACAGGGAACAGAATAGAGTTCACCCAGATCTTTAAAATGCTGAACTACAGCCCAAAATGGACACTCTCACCAGATCCCAATTAGGGGTGGCTCTAGAACTTTTACTGCATGAGCACAAATGCCAACAGGATCTTTAAAGGTATGGTATTTTAATTGAATGACAGAAAATTTAGATAGTACAGAAATAGGTGTATCCATTTAAAGTATATTTTTCAGAACTGTGATACTAATTCCGGTGATCATGACGTTATAGGCGATCATGAATTAACAGCCACAGGTTGACTGTGCTACCAGGTGTTCCCGGGGATGCGGAGGCTGTTGCAAGGCCACCACCTTAGTTCTCAACAGTTCGGTCCTTAGCGTTTGAGTCACACATACAGCAATCTGTATAATCTAATCTATACTATGGACCAGATTTTTTTTTCGCTTGGGCACTAACTATGCTGAAAGTAAAAATAAAAGCGATGTTTTGTGAATTTTTTTTAACCCTTACATTTTATTTCAGGTCTCAAGTTTCAGCTTTCGCTCGAGTGCAACCTATAACTTTCAACCCGCAATATGATCGCTATGTAACGTTTTTGTGATTTCCATTTAAAGTATAGGTTGCGCTAGAGTGATGTTGGCTACACCAACCCTTCTCTGGTAAATGGGATTTACAATGAACTTGTAATGTCAAGTTTCGTATTAATGTTTGCGATATTGCTTATTATGTCCCATGCTATCTTTAGTCCCACTTATAATCTGGCCCTATGTAGGTAAACTGGGAATAGCAGTTGCAGTCAAGGATGCTGTAAATTTGACAAAGTTATCTGCGGATTACTATTATCTCCTTAGCAGCTCCTGGAATTGCGACCATCTTGAGTGCCTTTTTATTCTGCTTAAAGTGTCACTGCTCCTAATGCGCTAGTCTATAGTTAATAGTTACATGAGAACACTTTTTTTTTATTGATTTTCCTGACACTGACCCTGACTGGAAAAAAATCATAGTCCAAGGAATTACACACTAAGGGGCCGCTGCTCCATAACTTGTCCGCCTGCTCTGAGGCGGCGGACAGAAATCAACCTGATCAAATACGATCGGGTTGATTGACACCCCTGCTAGTGGCCGATTGGCCGTGGATTTGCATGGGACGGTATTGCACAAGCAGTTTTGGTGAACTGCTTGTGCAATGATAAATGTTGACAGCGTATGCTGTTGGCATTTATCGATGTGCAGCGGACATGATACGCTACATTGTATAATGTCCACT
The DNA here is from genome assembly GCF_027579735.1 of Bombina bombina. NCBI lineage: Eukaryota > Metazoa > Chordata > Amphibia > Anura > Bombinatoridae > Bombina > Bombina bombina. Next base: position 577,392,814 of record NC_069503.1, on the reverse strand, counting down.
CACACTTTGATAAATATGCCCCTAAAAGTCCAATTCAAAATCTTATTTTATTCACTACGTGAAGTCGCACATCAAGCAACAAAAGAGCCCCATCCAATAACCCAGTATAATTATTAGGGGCTAGATTACAAGTGGAGTGCTAATTTATCGAGCATCCGCAAATGGGCAAATTTGCCAGTTTGCAGGTGTGCGATAAATAACCATCCATCACGGTAGCAATTAGCGCTTAAAAATTAACCAGAGATTAGATTTATGGTCAATTGTATAAATGTTCATCAAATGACCCCAAATTACAATGCAATATATTTTATTAAAAAATAAAGATAGTAGCATTTTTATTTTTTCAATAAAATAACTTCAAAAAGCAGTTATATGGGGTTAAAAGTGCCTTTACATTGCGTTCCATAGGAACTGTGTGTTCCCTGTAAATATATATGTATTGTGTGTGTGTATATATATATATATATATATATATATGCACATATTAACACATAAATATATATATGTGTATAATCATATATATTTAGAAATGATACCCATCGCTGCGCTACTTACCCCTTCAATGCTTCCTAGCAATGCAAACGCAAGCTCGCGTTCGCATTGCGCTCAACTTGTAATACCAGCGCACATTAGCGTGCACTGGTATTACTCAGCGGAGCGTTAGTATTGCTTTTGCGAAAGCAATATTTAGCAATCCACTTGTAATCTGGCCCTAAATCATTAACATGTAAATAACACACCACAAATTCCATTTTCCATTCAAAACATTAAGGAAACTAAGGATAAACATAATAATAATAATGATAATATCCTCCACCATAATATACTGCAATTATGTAAATATTGTGCAAAATAAGATATATTATTAACTAATGTTTACTATCCATTCACTGGTATTCATTTATCTATTTGTTTTAATATTTTATGTTTAATTTTAATTTAGACATTTTTTATAATCTTAATGCTTTACTATCTAGCCGTGTTCATAGAAAAGGGGAAATATTATTTAACAGTTTAGGGCAAAGAGTATCTAACCTGTGAAGCCATTTTTACCTAACAAAGTAAAAGATCTCTATCTCTACCCCTACTTCTTCCCCTAATATTAACCCTCTCTAAGATCTTATATCTTAATTGATGCCCAATCTTATGAAAATGTCATGGGTAAATTATATAATTTAGGCTACAAATATTTGACCAGTGCAATTCCTGTCCCTCTGGGAGGTCTCTGTGACATAAACCAAGTTACATAGACATTTTAATACAGGGGTGATCAACCTTGGCCCCCCCAGAGGTTTTGGAACTACATTTCCCATGATGCTAAACCATCTTAAAGTGTCTGTTCATCATGGGAAATGTAGTTCAAAAACCTCTGGAGGGCCAAGGTTGATCACCCCATAAGTAAAAAAAAAGAAAGAAAGAAACAAAACAAAAAACATTCTGCATATGAATCATGACTTAAATAACCTTTATTAATACTATTACAGTGGGCACAATTAAGGCATGAATATGTATAGGTATTTTATGGTTCAAACTACCTAACTATGCCTTCACTATGCATACCTTGTCAGTATGATGCAAAAGGAAATTGTAATTCTCACTCATAGTAATAAGAACTTACAAAAGTCAGTCGGGTATGAGCAAGAGTTTTTCTTTCTGTGGTTAACAGCATCCAATTACATTGAACAAATGCATAATCCGTATCAGAAACAATGTACTGTACTCTTAATATTTGGGACTTATGGATACTTTTAAACACACCCAGGGTATGGAAGTGCTGTCTCAACAATAGCATGTTTTGATCTATAGCTTTTGTAACTTTATTAGACTGTAATTGATCACACTTGTATAATATATAACTTGACCGCCCTTGATCTGCCTATTTTGGACTTTAGCTTCTCTGTTTGCGATTTTCTGTGTCCTTCACCTCTCTCTGCATGCTGATCCAGACTTTGTTACCTGATCCTGAGCCAACCTTGCTTTTGACTTTCGCTTCTGTCTTTAGAGTTAGATAGGTTGGGGGGTGGTAGAGTTTAAAGATGTCAGGTATAATTATATTATTTGTTATTTACAATGTATAAATTCTTACAATTAGTACCTGTTGTGGTTTAACTAATATGAGAGGATATACGACAACTAGTTAAACTAATTGTATTAAAGGATACAATCCGGTTTAAAAACAGAAATTAGTTACCACAATGATTAAATACCAAGCAACTCTACTAAAAGAGATTATGAGGGCTAATTTTTAAACAAATATGTTCCATTATATTCATACATTAACACTTTATTATTACCAACTAGGAACATACACACATACCGTAGCAAGGCAAGAAGTTAAAAACACTGAAACTCTGTAGGTTCAATAACAGTAATAAAGTACTATGGCAGAATCCTTTGTTGCAATTAAACAGTCCTCAGTCCAAAAAATCTAATAAATAAACTAAGCCCTTACAATCTGAGAGCTAAATTAATATTACAAGTATGGTTTATATGGACTAGAGGCTGTAAGAAAGGTTATAATGTTATTAGTACATATTCTATATTTCAACAAGAGCCAGCAATTAAAAAAGAACAAACAGGAGAGACAAAGCTGCCCCTGTCGGACCCCTGATGCGCGTTTCACAAACGCTTCCTCAGAGGGGGTGCGGGCCGCTGCTACTCAGCGTGCTATATTGCGATGTAATGCCCACCTCCTATGTATCATTCTTCAACATGGGGGGCGTTGTCAGTCTATGATTCGAGGATTAAGCTGTCAATCAAAAGAGTTCAGTTATGACACATCAAGTACTGATCGTCATTGAATGGGAGTGTTCCAACTTGTGAAGTACCGTAATTATCAACCAATCAGAGGGTCATATGTCTCTGATGTGTTGGGTGTGTGATGATAGACGGATATTATTGGTTGATTGTGTAAACAAAGCAGCGTTATCATTCTGAGGATATTGGTTATTTGAGTATCGAGCTCTTGGGATATTAATGATCAATATCCAATATAATTATACATTGTCAGGATATAGTTTGAAATATTATATCTATATCTATAGGGTGAATACTATAGGTTGCGCTGAGATATAATAATGTACATTGTATTAGGTTGCTTATGTAATCGTTGCTCAGAAACTTTATAACAATAACCTTCTTAAATGATTAGTATAAAGTATGGCGATCTATATATTACTCAGGACGTTGGATATAGTCATCTGTGTACTTATCCATATTTATACTTGAAAAATTGTGGCATTGTCTTATAAGAAATACATGACGAGTTGTAAAATTACAATCCATATGCAGACATAATTCTAACATATTTATTCTTTATGTATAATTATGTTCTGTTTTGTTTAGCACTTTAATACTATAGAGGATGTCAATCTATATTCCAACTGATTGTAATACTCTTATATACGATATGTTGGAGGTATTATTATGATCTACAAATTCAAGTATATTTATGAATTGATTGATATGCACTTATATAAATAATGAGTGTGTGTGAAAGAGATAAGAAATAATAAAATGATAAGCGTGCAAATAGGTGCATAACTTGATCATAGTGGAAGAATTAAACCTAATGCTGTGAATGAAAAACAGACAATAAAATTTCATGAAAGTGTTAGATATAAGGTGACTTGTTTTTAAAGTGGCAGCTTACATAAAAGCTGTACCCAAATTGATTAATATTCTTGAGTGTGTGCTTCTATATTCAGAATAAAGTATAAAAAATATTATATAGTACTTATTGTAATTCATTTTTTCTGAACTATTAGTCCAGATGGTGAGATAATAAACGTGCAAAAATGCGCATAACTAATCATGGTGAATAAAGTCCGAAACCTAATACTGTGAGTGAAAAACAAGTAATTGTGATAGTATAAGAAGTGACTTATTATTAAAGTTGCAACTTGCATAAAAGTTGTTCCAAAATTTCTTAATATTCTTAAGTGTGTGCTTCTATATTCAAAATAGAATATTGAACATAATAATTGTATAGTGCTTATTGTAATTCATTTTTTCTGAATTCCTTGTCCAGATAGACCATGTTTTGCACTGTCAACATACCAAATATGAGGTATGACAATATATCATCCCTAAAAATATTCATTAAGTTAAGTATATTACATTAACCCACATGTTTAAGTGCCAACCTATAAAATACATGTCTAAAAATATTGGTAGTAATCTCTATGTATACACTTCATAGGTACTAATCCCCAAGGTGTGCATCCAAAGATGTAGTTATGGATTTATAAGTATACAAAGTAATTATTGTAATCATTCATCCCATTCGGTTTTACTGTATTCAATGTATAGATCCACTTGCATTCCATTTTAAACAGTACTTTTTCAATATTGCCACCCCTGATACCCAGGGATGCTCTTTGAATTACTGTATATTTTAAATTTAGTTGAGCCATTATGATGTGCAAGAAAATGTTTGGCAACTGGTTATTTTTTTGCCTTTGTCTGAATCTCTTTGTGCATTCTTAATATTATAGGCATGTTCTAGAATACGTATTTTGACCTCTCTAGTCGTCATGCCAACATAGGTCATTTGGCAAGAACAATAGAGTGCATATACCACTCCTATTGTTGTGCAGGAAAAATAAGATGGTAATTTGTATACTCTCCCATTTCTTTCAGTTATAGTTTTAGTTTTCCACACAAACTTGCATGCTGAGCAAGTGCCACAGGGGTGCATGCCTAGATCTCTGTCTTGTTTCTTCTTAGATCTAACAAAATTACTCGATACTAGCTTGTCTTTGAGGTTCTGTGGTCGTTTGTAACCAAGGGATACTTTATCTCCAATGATTGTTTTCAGAGTTTCATAGTTTTGTAAGATTTTCCAATGATCATTTATAATTTTAGTTATGTGTGTCATCTGGGGATTGTATGTGGTTATTAATCTCGGACAGGATTCTGTTTGTGTTTTGTCTTTTGGTACTAGTAGTTCCTCTCTACATACTCTCAATGCCTTGTACTTAGCTCTTTTTACAGACTTGTTGCTGTACCCTCGTGAGATTAATCTTTGAGATAAATTCATGCTTTCTTTCATGTAAATTTCAGTGTTAGTGCAATTCCGGCGGAGTCTTAAGAATTTGCCGTAGGGTATTGCTTTTAAAGTGCTAGGCGAATGTGCACTGGATTGGTGTAAGAGAGTATTGGTTGATGTTTCCTTTCTATAGATTGTGGTATTGATCAGACCATCTTTGTTTTTAAATATCTTTAGATCCAAAAAACAGATATCCTGTTGACTTGCCGAGTAAGTTAGTTTTATATTTAATTTGTTTTCATTTAATTTCTGCATGAATAGTTGTAATTCATCAAATGTACCCTCCCAGATAAATAGAACATTGTCTATAAATCTTAACCACAAGGGTATATGTTCAGTATACACTTGTAGTTGGTCAGAAAAGACCCAAAATCGTTCCCAATAGCCTAGAAACAGGTTCGCATAGGTCGGCGCACAGGCAGTACCCATCGCAGTACCCTGTGTTTGGAGATAGTATTTGTCATTGATCGTGAAGAAATTATGTGTCAGGACAAAGCGTAGTAAACGGATTATAAAGTCATTGTGGGCTTCATTATTCTGATTATTGGTGGCAAGATATTTGATTGCTTCAATGCCATCTTTGTGCCTGATATTAGTATATAGAGATTCTACGTCTGCGGTGACCAACCACATTTCATTTGTAAGTTGTATGTTCTGTAATATTTGTAGAACCTCCATGGTATCTCGCACATATGAGGGTAAGGCAGTCAAATACTCCCTAAGCCTTAAATCGATGAATTTGCTGGCATTTTCCGTGAGATTATCATTTCCTGACACAATGGGTCTGCCTGGTGGTACTAAAGGATTCTTATGTACTTTTGGTAAAAAGTATAGTGTGGCAATTTTAGGATTATCCTTTGTTAGATATTTTTTCTCCGAATTGGAGAGTATATTGTTTTCCCATGCATCTTTAATCATTTTGTTGTATACTGTGAGATAAGAGCTTTGAGGGTTAAATATTAACTGTTTATAACATGCACTATTGGACAGTTGTTTCATTGCTTCCTCTATATACATCTGATGTGGCCACAGAACAACATTTCCACCCTTGTCCGATGGTTTGATTAGAGTGTCTTGCCATGATTCAATATCTTTTAGGGCTTTAAATTCTGCCTTATTTATATTGTTTTTGACATTGTATATAGGTAGTTGTTCTATCTTGTCACAAACCATTTTACAAAATACCTGTATCTCAGGTGATAGAGATAGTGGGGGAACATAAGTAGATTTAGTTTTAACATTTGATTTCCATACTTGTGAGTTGGATGTCACATTCATATTTTGAATGTCTGTACCTTCTTCAGCTAATTCACACAAAATATCAGCTGTGGCTAAATCATCTGCATTGAGACTATTGGGGTTGTAAGCATATATTTTCTTTAATAAGATCTTTCTAGAAAATAAATGGATATCCTTAATTGATTCAAATTTATTTAGAGAATTAACTGGACAAAAAGACAATCCTTTAGATAATACTGATTTATGTGTGTCACTATGTGGTCAGATAAGTTAATTATTCTCATTTGTTCATCCTTATCTTGCTGAAGGGGCTTAATTCCCTTCTCCTCATGGATTGTCTTGTAGGACCTGAGAATTTCCTTTTGTTACCCCTGTTGTGTGTGGATGTTTGAATGGTTTGTGTGACTGGTGGGGTTGGGTTCTGTGGGGTGGTGGACAAAAAAGAAACAGTAGAGGAGGAAGGATAGGGAGTCATTGACTGCGCAGAGCTGTAGCTCTTAGGTCTAGCACCAGAAATATTTATGGTGGTGTTTGTTTGTTCTTCTCCCTGAGAATCCAAGTCAGTATCAGAGATATCGGTATCACTTTCAGCACTACTATCAGGTTGTTGTACTAAATATCTATTCGTTCTCTGTCTGAATGGGGTATTATTGCGCCAGTGATAGACTCTTTGGTTTGAGAAATCTTCAATATCTCTTTGGAGCTTCTGTCTGTTTTAAAATGTACTTCCTTATATAGCCATGACCTGGCTGACAACCTTTATGGGATTTTACTGCCTGGCACGCTATACCACGTCTTACCATAAAGTATCATCGCTTCTCTACACTCACTACTAAGACAATACCTTTGGGTCACATCCTGAAGTATTTCCAGGGGCTCTTGGCTGGTCAACATTATCTTACTTTAGTACCTGGATTGGCTACTCGACTGACATTGCAACAATACCATGTAACCATGACAATTAACATAACTATTGCTCACTTAAAGGGACAGTGTACCTTAGAATTGTTATTGTTGTAAAAGATAAATAATCCCTTTATTACCCATTCCCCAGTTTTGCATAACCAACACAGTTATATTGATATACTGTTTACCTCTGTGATTACCTTGTATCTAGGAACCTTCTTCCAGCCCCCTGATCACATGACTGTGACTGTTTATTAACTATTGTCTTAAATTTAGCATTGTTTTGTGCTAGATCTTAAATAACTCCCTGTGCCTGAACACAGTGTTATCTATATGGCCCACATGTACTTTCTGTCTCTTTGTGTTGAAAAGAGATTTAAAAAGCATGTGATAAGAGGCAGCCCTCAAAGGCTTAGAAATTAGCATATGAGCCTAACTATGTTTAGTTTAAACTAAGAATACCAAGAGAAATAAGCAAATTTGATGATAAAAGTAAATTGGAAAGTTGATTAAAATTAAAAGTCCTTTCTGAATAATGAAAGTTTAATTTATACTAGACTGTCCCTTTAAAACTGGTTTAACACTTCCTCTTTGAACAAACTATTTGATAAACAGGCACTAAGGTCTGTCAGGTCATCCCACTTTTCTGATTGGTTAATCACTGGCCATCAAGGACATTGGTGCATTGCCGAGAAATGCTCCAGTTTTAATAATGTTGGATACATTATTCATATTTATTATAATAAAAAATAACTTTTACAAAAAAAAAAATAATGAATACAAAATATAACTTATCTACTCCTCTGTATGAGAATATTTGTAGTCTAGCAGCTAAAAAAAAGAAAATGTTGCTTAAATAGAATATATTTTCTGCTTTGGTGAAAAGACTTTTTGCAATATATTATCAGTCAAAAAACTACTGGACAATTACCCTCTTCTCCTGTTCTTTTTTTCTCATGTGAAAAATGTTCTTCATGCTACTAAAACATCTGCTGTTGTACATTCCATGACACTAGTTTTGCTTGTATTTTTTTTTAAATCTGCTTCAGCTGTTTTGGCCTTATCATTTGCTTGGAAATACTACAATATTTTCTTTTTGTATAATGGGAACTGTAAATGAATTTGATGCCATGCAAATTTTTGGCAGACAAAATCATACAGTTGTAATAGGATTACTGGACCTCAATAGGTGCACTATTTACTGTAGTTGTGGGAATTTACATCTTTTCTATCGATGCAAATTAAAGAGACAGTACATGTTGCTCTACATTCAGATCCTGTCTTATTCCCGTATTGATTCGACATGAACAAACCTATGTACTGCCAAGGCACCTCATCATCATATTTCTATAATGATCACTTGGCAGCAGGCTATCCTCATTTTGTTTTTTTTTTGTTGTTGTCAGAACTCAAAGATACTTTGTCTCTGTGCAAACGCTTAAATAGATGTGAGAGAGTGTAAGGTGACATTTTGTGAATTAGCTTTAATTTTTTGTACAAAGTTACAATACAAATAAAGGCCTAGATTACGAGTTTTGCGTTAGCCTTAAAAAGCAGCGTTGAGAGGTCCTAACGCTAATTTTTAATGCCCGCTGGTATTACGAGTCTTGCAGGTACAGGTGTACCGCTCACTTTTTTGGCCAGACTTGGAAATATCGCAAATCCACTTACGTCAATTGCGTATCCTATATTTTCAATGGGACTTGCATAGCGCCGGTATTACGAGTCTGACAAAAAGTGAGCGGTAGACCCTCTCCTGTCAAGGCTGGTACCGCATTTTAAAGTCAGTAGTTAAGAGTTTTACACTACAACGCCGTAGCATAAAACTCTTAACTAAAGTGCTAAAAAGTACACTAACACCCATAAACTACCTATTAACCCCTAAACCGAGCCCCCCCCCCCACATCGCAAACACTAAAATAATTTTTTTAACCCCTAATCTGCCGAACCAGACATCATCGCCACTATAATAAATATATTAACCCCTAAACCGCCGAACTCCCACATCGCAAACATTAGTTAAATATTATTAACCCCTAATCTGCTGGCCCTAACATCGCCACCACCTACCTACATTTATTAACCCCTAATCTGCCACCCCCAACGTCGCCGCCACTATAATAAAGTTATTAACCCCTAAACCTAAGTCTAACCCTAACCCTAACACCCCCTAACTTAAATATAATTTAAATAAAGCTAAATAAAATTACTACAATTAAATAAATTATTCCTATTTAAAACTAAATACTTACCTATAAAATAAACCCTAAGATAGCTATAATAAAACTAATAGTTACATTGTATCTATCTTAGGGTTTATTTTTATTTTACAGGCAACTTTGTATTTATTTTAACTAGGTACAATAGTTATTAAATAGTTATTAACTATTTAATAACTACCTAGTTAAAATAAAGACAAATTTACCTGTAAAATAAAACCTAACCTAAGTTACAATTACACCTAACACAACATTACAATTAAATGAATTACCTAAATTAAATACAATTAATAACAATTAAATTAAATTGCATCAGCCAATAGGATTTTTTCTACTTTAATTCCGATTGGCTGATAGAATTCTATCAGCCAATCGGAATTGAAGGGACGCCATCTTGGATGACTTCATTTAAAGGAACCTTCATTCTGTGTTTAGTCGTGGAAAGAAGAGGATGCTCCGCGTCGGATGTCTTGAAGATGGACCCGCTCTGCGCCAGATGGATAAGGAGAGAAGATGCCATCTAGATGAAGACTTCTGCCCGTCTGGAGGACCACTTCGCCCGGGTTGGATGAAGACTTCTCCCGGCTTTGTTGAGGACTTCAGCCTGGTTGGGTGAAGACGTCTCCTGGTAAGGTGATCGTTAAGGGGTTTTAAGAGGGGATTGGGTGAGTTTTAGAGTAGGGTTGGTTGTGTGGGTGGTGGGTTTTAATGTTGGGGGGGAAATTGTAAAAAAAAATTTCAGGTAAAAGAACTGATTACTTTGTGGCAATGCCCCGCAAAAGGCCCTTTTAAGGGCTATTTGTAATTTAGTGTAGGGTAGGGCTTTTTTATTTTGGGGGGCTTTTTTTATTTTGTTAGGGGCATTAGATTAGGTGTAATTAGTTTAAAAATCTTGTAATTTCTTTATTATTTTCTGTAATTTAGTGTTTGTTTTTTTTGTACTTTAGATAATTTTATTTAATTGTAATTAATTGTATTTAATTTAGGTAATTAATTTAATTGTAGTGTAGTGTTAGGTGTAATTGTAAGTTAGGTTAGGTTTTATTTTACAGGTAAATTTGTCTTTATTTTAACTAGGTAGTTATTAAATAGTTAATAACTATTTAATAACTATTGTACCTAGTTAAAATAAATACAAAGTTGCCTGTAAAATAAAAATAAACCCTAAGATAGATACAATTTAATTATTAGTTATATTGTAGCTATCTTAGGCATAGATTTGGAGTTTGGCGGTAGCCGTGAAAACCAGCGTTAGAGGCTCCTAACGCTGGTTTTAGGCTACCGCCGGTATTTGGAGTCATTCAAAAAAGGGTCTAACGCTCACTTTTCAGCCGCGACTTTTCCATACCGCAGATCCCCTTACGTCAATTGCGTATCCTATCTTTTCAATGGGATCTTTCTAATTCCGGTATTTAGAGTCGTGGCTGAAGTGAGCGTTAGAATTCTAACGTCAAAACTCCAGCCACAGAAAAAAGTCAGTAGTTAAGAGCTTTTTGGGCTAACGCCGGTTTATAAAGCTCTTAACTACTGTGCTCTAAAGTACACTAACACCCATAAACTACCTATGTACCCCTAAACCGAGGCCCCCCCACATCGCCAACACTCGATTAAATTTTTTTAACCCCTAATCTGCCGACCGCCACCTACGTTATCCTTATGTATCTGCTGCCCCTAACACAGCCGACCCCTATATTATATTTATTAACCCCTAATCTGCCCTCCCTAACATCGCCGACACCTAACTTCAATTATTAACCCCTAATCTGCCGACCGAATCTCGCCGCTATTCTAATAAATGTATTAACCCCTAAAGCTAAGTCTAACCCTAACACTAACACCCCCCTAAGTTAAATATAATTTAAATCTAACGAAATTAATTAACTCTTATTAAATAAATTATTCCTATTTAAAGCTAAATACTTACCTGTAAAATAAATCCTAATATAGCTGCAATATAAATTATAATTATATTATAGCTATTTTAGGATTTATATTTATTTTACAGGTAACTTTGTATTTATTTTAACCAGGTACAATAGCTATTAAATAGTTAAGAACTATTTAATAGCTAAAATAGTTAAAATAATTACAAAATTACCTGTAAAATAAATCCTAACCTAAGTTACAATTAAACCTAACACTACACTAGCAATAAATAAATTAAATTAAATACCTACAATTACCTACAATTAAACCTAACACTACACTATCAATAAATTAATTAAATACAATACCTACAAATAACTACAATGAAATAAACTAACTAAAGTACAAAAAATAAAAAAGAACTGTTACAAAAAATAAAAAAATATTTACAAACATAAGAAAAATATTACAACAATTTTAAACTAATTACACCTACTCTAAGCCCCCTAATAAAATAAGAAAGCCCCCCAAAATAAAAAATGCCCTACCCAGCCAATCGGATTGAACTTGATTCTGATTGGCTGATTCCATCAGCCAATCAGAATTTTCCTACCTTAATTCCGATTGGCTGATAGAATCCTATCAGCCAATCGGAATTCGAGGGACGCCATCTTGGATGACGTCCCTTAAAGGAACCATCATTCGTCGGGAAGTCGTCGTCGGAAGAAGATGGGTCCGCGGTGGAGGTCTTCAAGATGGAGCCGGTCCTCATCGGATGAAGATAGAAGATGCCACTTGGAAGATGATGGTTGCCGGTCCGGATCTACTCTTCTTCCCGGATAGGATGAAGACTTTGGAGCCTCTTCTGGACTTCTTCAGCCGTCGGATGATGGATGTCTAGCCCCCGCTTGGGCTTAGATGAAGATTTTGGAGCCAGGACACATCGGTAATACCCGGTGAGGTGAAGACAAGGTAGGAAGATCTTCAGGGGCTTAGTGTTAGGTTTATTTAAGGGGGGTTTGGGTTAGATTAGGGGTATGTGGGTGGTGGGTTGTAATGTTGGGGGGGGGTATTGTATGTGTTTTTTTACAGGAAAAAGAGCTGAATTTCTTGGGGCATGCCCCGCAAAGGGCCCTGTTCAGGGCTGGTAAGGTAAAAGAGCTTTGAACTTTTGTAATTTAGAATAGGATAGGGCATTTTTTATTTTGGGGGGCTTTGTTATTTTATTAGGGGGCTTAGAGTAGGTGTAATTAGTTTAAAATTGTTGTAATATTTTTCTTATGTTTGTAAATATTTTTTTATTTTTTGTAACTTAGTTCTTTTTTATTTTTTGTACTTTAGTTAGTTTATTTCATTGCAGTTATTTGTAGGTATTGTATTTAATTAATTTATTGATAGTGTAGTGTTAGGTTTAATTGTAGGTAATTGTAGGTATTTTATTTAATTTATTTATTTCTAGTGTAGTGGTTTAATTGTAACTTAGGTTAGGATTTATTTTACAGGTAATTTTGTAATTATTTTAACTATTTTAGCTATTAAATAGTTCTTAACTATTTAATAGCTATTGTACCTGGTTAAAATAAATACAAAGTTACCTGTAAAATAAATATAAATCCTAAAATAGCTATAATATAATTATAATTTATATTGTAGCTATATTAGGATTTATTTTATAGGTAAGTATTTAGCTTTAAATAGGAATAATTTATTTAATAAGAGTTAATTAATTTCGTTAGATTTAAATTATATTTAACTTAGGGGGGTGTTAGTGTTAGACTTAGCTTTAGGGGTTAATACATTTATTAGAATAGCGGTGAGCTCCAGTCGGCAGATTAGGGGTTAATGTTTGAAGTTAGGTGTCGGCGATGTTAGGGAGGGCAGATTAGGGGTTAATACTATTTATTATAGGGTTAGTGAGGCGGATTAGGGGTTAATAACTTTATTATAATAGCGGTGCGGTCCGCTCGGCAGATTAGGGGTTAATAAGTGTAGGCAGGTGGAGGCGACGTTGTGGGGGGGCAGATTAGGGGTTAATAAATATAATATAGGGGTCGGCGATGTTAGGGCAGCAGATTAGGGGTACATAGGGATAATGTAAGTAGCGGCGGTTTACGGAGCGGCAGATTAGGGGTTAATAATAATATGCAGGTGTCAGCGATAGCGGGGGCGGCAGATTAGGGGTTAATAAGTATAAGGTTAGGGGTGTTTAGACTCAGGGTACATGTTAGAGTGTTAGGTGCAGACGTAGGAAGTGTTTCCCCATAGCAAACAATGGGGCTGCGTTAGGAGCTGAACGCGGCTTTTTTGCAGGTGTTAGGTTTTTTTCAGCTCAAACAGCCCCATTGTTTCCTATGGGGGAATCGTGCACGAGCACGTTTTTGAAGCTGGCCGCTTCCATAAGCAACTCTGGTATCGAGAGTTGCAGTGGCGTTAAATATGCTCTACGCTCCTTTTTTGGAGCCTAACGCAGCCATTCTGTGGACTCTCAATACCAGAGTTATTTTAAAGGTGCGGCCAGAAAAAAGCCAGCGTTAGCTACGCTGGTCGTTACCGACAAAACTCTAAATCTAGCCGTTAGGGTTTATTTTATAGGTAAGTATTTAGTTTTAAATAGGAATAATTTAGTTAATTATAGTAATTTTATTTTGATGTATTTAAATTATATTTAAGTTAGGTGGGGTTAGGGTTAGACTTAGGTTTAGGGGTTAATAACTTTATTATAGTGGTGGCGACGTTGGGGGTGGCAGATTAGGGGTTAATAAATGTAGTTAGGTTGCGGGGACATTGGGGACGGCAGATTAGGGGTTAATAAATATAATGTAGGTGTCGGCGATGTTGGGGGCAGCAGATTAGGGGTTCATAAGTATAATGTAGGTGGAGGCGGTGTTTGGAGCGGCAGATTAGGGGTTAATAATATAATGTAGGTGTCGGCAATGTTGGGGGTGGCAGATTAGGGGTTAATAAGTGTAAGATTAGGGGTGTTTAGACTCGGGGTTCATGTTAGGGTGTTAGGTGTAAACATAACTTTTATTTCCCCATAGGAATCAATGGGACTGCGTTAGGAGCTTTATGATGCTTTTTTGCAGGTGTTAGACTTTTTTCAGCCAGCTCTCCCCCATTGATCTCTATGGGGAAATCTTGCACGAGCACATTTAGCCAGCTCACCGCTAACGTAAGCAGCGCTGGTATGGAGGTGAGATGTGGAGCAAAATTTTGCTCTTCGCTCACTTTTTTGCGGTTAACGCCGGGTTTGTAAAAACCCGTAATACCAGCGCTGTCTGTAAGTGAGCGGTGAGCATAAACTGCTCGTTAGCACCGCACAGCTTCTAACGTAAAACTCGTAATCTAGGCGAAAGTTTTTTCTTCTTCTAATTGTCAGTTAGTAATGTTAATTAAAAACCATTCTAAATCTTGGTGTTTTGGGAAGGTGAATGTGCGCTAACTGTAGCATAAAGTCTCTGAAATATTTAGTAAATAAATAATTGTTTGCCATACGCAATAGCAAATAACACAAAAAAAGTTACTTTTTAATTTTTTATGAATAGACATTTTTTGGTACTTTTTTGTAACTTCTGCTCTCAAAATATTAAATAGAATCAGTGTAAAAGACTAAAATAACTTCAGCAGCGGGTGTTAATTGGTTCCGCAGTGAAAAAGCTGGCTTAGCACTTAAACACAGCGTTGTTCACCTCACAAATAGCTTAAAGGGACATGAAACCCATTTTTTTCTATTGTGATTTAGAAAGAACATCATATTTTAAACAACTCTCCAATTAACTTCTATTATTTGATTTGCTTCATTGTCTTGATATCATTTGTTGAAAAGCACGTCTAAATAAGCTTAGTAGCTGCTGATTGGTGGTTGCACATAGATGCCTTGTGTGATTGGCTTACCCATGTGCATTGGTATTTCTTCAACTTCAAGGATATCTAAAGAATAAAGCATATTAGATAATAGAAGTAAAATGAAATGTTGTTTAAAATTGTATTCTCTATCTGAATCATAAAATAAACATTTTGGTTTTCATGTCCCTTTAAAGGGAGATAGAGGACGGGGGCGGAGCCTAGCAGCCTAAGCAGATGGCTGTGTGAGACCGGAGCTCCGGAGAGAGATACTGCTAAAGAGGAGGTAAATGCTTGAAACTTGGGCAAAGAGAGAGATCATGAGCCTCAACTTATGCTACTGAACCATGCCAGTTGTCTTTAAACGCCCATCAAGAGATATTAATAGCCGCAACGGAGGAAGAAATGCTTTCCAGATACAGTCTGCAGCGGTGGGCGCCACCTTGGGACTGCTACGCAGCGGTAATATAAAGCGGACACAAGACATAACTGGGACTACGGTAAGCAGCTATTTACCCAGAGAGATATTATTGTAAAGGAGAAGAGGGCATTTGAATATACCGGACAAGATAGATTAAC
Source organism: Bombina bombina (assembly GCF_027579735.1). Lineage (NCBI taxonomy): Eukaryota > Metazoa > Chordata > Amphibia > Anura > Bombinatoridae > Bombina > Bombina bombina. The sequence goes on along the minus strand of NC_069503.1, from coordinate 577,377,112 downwards.
CGGGCACACTGATAGCGATACAGAGGTGCAGGAATAGACGAGGCAAGACCGGACCCATGCTACTAAAACACACATGGCTCAGAGTATGCCCCAATACGGCGGGATCAAGTTAACGGTCTATATGCAACAGCTGATGCCTCTGTAAAACTGCCGACTAGGTTTAATGCCTGATATTATAACAAGATGTGGATGTGACATATATTATTGACCTAGATGAAGTAAAAAGAAACTATAAAAATGGCACATTGCTTCTGGGGAAACCACTTTAAGTTTTATCACAAAACAGCAGCAGTGACCCTTTTATTACACCTGGGACATTTGCATTGATAAAAAAATTTTTTGGGGGACAATACTACACAAGAGAGAATAAAACATATATCAGACCATCTCCCACTGCCTTCTTGGGCTGTCCAGCTTTTCCTCACACATAAGCTGGTGCGGCTGTGGAGTATTCGGCCTACATTTAAGATGTCATCTAGGAGGACCCAGAAGGGTGAGAGGGTCTCTAAATCAGCCTCTATGGACACTTATCTAAGAGCTACGGTTAGCCATAAGCAGCCAGAAATCAGCAATATGGATGAAGAAGGAAAGTCAGATATAGAATCCAACCCAAATAACGCTCTTGACGCCCAAACCCCTGCAACTTAAGCAGATCTTCATTCATTGGTGTCAAAGCAAGACATTTCAATGAACTTTGAAAAGTTATGGGACAAGATAGATAACCTTCATACCACAGTCACAAGTAGTCTCTCAGAGATTAAGAAGGAGATGTTAGACATTGGTAATAGAGTGGATGCTTTGGAAAACGAGAGGGGATCTTGAGGAGAATGTCTGTGTCATGTCGCAAACTGTCTCCCTGCAACAACAACAGATTGTGGAACTACAGGAAAAGATGGAAGACATGGAGAACCGGCACAGAAGGTCAAATCTTCGACTAAAAGGCATTCCAGAAACCGTCACTTCATTAGACCTACTTCCCTACCTACAAAGCTTATTCAAAGCCATAACGATGGATAATGAGGGTACACAGTATCAGATTGAGAGAGCGCACAGAGCACTCAGGGCAAGACCCCAAAGCGATATGCCACCAAGGGACGTGATTATCAAATTTTTGAAATTCACTGACAAAGAAAAAATACTGAATGCTTCAAGGCAGAACCCTACATTTAAATTCCAGGACAATGTGGTGCAATTTTTTCAGGATTTATGTGTGAGAACATTACAGAGGCGAGGTAGGCTTCGGCCTTTCACATCACTGCTCAGAAAGAACCAGATTTCTTACCGCTGGGGCTTCCCTTTTGCCCTAAATATACTTAAGGATGGAAAAATGAAATCAAAACACCCGCGGAAATACCGGCAGCCTGCAGGATATTTGGTTTAGAGATCCCGGAATTACCTCAAGACATTGAGCTTGAAGGAAAATTAAGAACACAACCTATATTGCAATACAATAAAAAATCTACCTGGACAAAGGTTAATAATAATAACAAACGTCCTGGACCCTGACTTTGTAGCTAAATTGCAGAAAGATGGAATTACACCCGAATCAAGGGACTGGTAAGATGATTGTTTGGTCTGTATTGAGTCCAAGCAAAAATGCCAACTTTTTCTCACATCTGTTAGATGCACTGTGTAAATATACATAGATGTGAAGGTCTGATGCTTTATTAATAGGCTAAGCGGTTAATTTAAAATAAGTTGACTTGCATTACTGACTATATAGTAAAAGAAATAAAAGTAAAATGTTTTTCAGTATCACCTCCTAAATGTTAGGTTAAACCAAAAAATGTACTTTCAGTTGAGTATGTTCTGTTCTGTTTTTTTTTTTTTTTTGTATATGTTGCATTTTTGTTATGGTTATTGTTTTATTGCCAAAAATGGTACCACTTCTACTATGTGCTAAAAGAACATAACCTATATTGCAATACAATAAAAAATCTACCTGGACAAAGGTTAATAATAATAACAAACGTCCTGGACCCTGACTTTGTAGCTAAATTGCAGAAAGATGGAACTACACCCGAATCAAGGGACTGGTAAGATGATTGTTTGGTCTGTATTGAGTCCAAGCAAAAATGCCAACTTTTTCTCACATCTGTTAGATGCACTGTGTAAATATACATAGATGTGAAGGTCTGATGCTTTATTAATAGGCTAAGCGGTTGATTTAAAATAAGTTGACTTGCATTACTGACTATATAGTAAAAGAAATAAAAGTAAAATGTTTTTCAGTATCACCTCCTAAATGTTAGGTTAAACCAAAAAATGTACTTTCAGTTGAGTATGTTCTGTTCTGTTTTTTTTTTTTTTTTTGTATATGTTGCATTTTTGTTATGGTTATTGTTTTATTGCCAAAAATGGTACCACTTCTACTATGTGCTAAAAGTCCAGTCCACTGAGGGATCTATACTAATATGCTACAGATTACACACCAAAGAGATAGTTCAGATAGAGAGAGGAGAGTCTGAATCTGACCTTCTATGCAATTTCACTATGACATCAAAAAAATGACTAGAATTTTACATTTCCCAGAGGTTAATCTTATATCACATAATGTGAGAGGTCTTAATTTTGACATAAAAAGGAGAACTGCACTGACACAATACAAGAAACTTAAAGCTAACATTTTATTTTTGCAGGAGACCCACTTCTTAAGCTCGCAGATACCTAAGTACTGGTCCAAAGATTATACCCAAAGCTTTCATGCTACCTCTGATACTAAGACCAAAGGAGTTTCCATATTAATACACTCATCTCTGAATTTTGAACACATAAACACGTCAAAAGATAAGGAGGGTTGGTATGTAATGGTGCAGGGAAAAATACAGGGAACGGAAATTTTGCTATGCAACATCTATGCCCCAAATGAACAGCAAGAGTCTTTCTTTAGGCACATATCTCATCTGCTTACAGATTGGTCTAGGATGAGAATAATTTTAGCTGGCAATTTCAATATAGATTTGAAAGCAATGAGTAAAATTATGACACCGGGGGCACCCAAGAAAAAGTTGAGACAGCAGAGTATAGCTAAAAAAATTATCGGGATGTTGGACTCACATGATCTACAAGATACATAGGCGACTCTATATGGGGACACCACTGACACCACCTATTATTCATCGGCACACAAATGTTACACCAAAATTGACTATGTCTTTACCAGCCAATTATTGCAACCTATTTTACAAAAAGCCAGAATACACCCATGTGTCTGGTCAGACCACTCCATCACACAAATTCTTATGGGATCCATGGTGTCCCCAGGACGTACTAAAACATGGGTTTTTGACTCAAATTGTTTGAAATACTCAGACACTAAGAACAGAATACTTAGGGAGATGAGCGATTATTGGCAGATTAACACAGACACAACGGACAATCCACTCTCAGTATGGGCTGCACACAAACTCGTACTCCGGGGACTATTAATCAAAGAAAAAGCAGTTTGTAAGAAAAAGGCGGAGATGAGACATACACAACTCCAACAGGAAATTCTCCTTTTAGAAAGAGAACATAAACAGACCAATTCACAAGTTATACTCCACACCTTGCAACAGAAAAAGGCAGACTTACACACTATGTTAAATGACAACTCGATTAAGACAGCCCAAAGACTTAAAGCCAACTACTTTATAAATGCGAACAAACCAGACAAATATTTAGCGAAGAGAATTAGAGACTCATATCAGTCAGTAGCTATCCCGAATATTCAGACTTTTGAGGGGCGAGTCACATCACACCCACAAGAAATTGTGGACACCTTTGCAGAATATTATAAGGTCCTATATGACGGTAAAAAGGTTCAATTAACTGACAAAACTCAGACGGCTCTTGAAAATTTCCTAGACTCAGCCAACCTGTCACAACTGACTACAGAACAGAAAGATCAACTAAATGCTAAGGTGATGCAGGCGGACGTTGTGACGGCTGTAAAAGAGCTTAAACCAGGGAAAGCTCCGGGACCTGATGGATTCCCAGGAGAGTACTACCGACTCTTTAGACAACTACTGATTCCCCACATAGTCAAATTTGCTAATTACATTCTTGACGGCCAGCCTATACCCGAAGATCTTTTACAAGCCAAGATTATTGTTATTCCAAAGAAAGGTAGAAATCCCATGATGTGTTCTAGTTACCGGCCCATATCATTAATAAACCAAGATCTGAAAATAGTAACTAAAATACTTGCCAATCGTCTGAAACATATTCTTCCCCTTCTCATACACCCCGATCAAGTCGGATTTGTTAAAAATAGGGAGGCCCCAGATAATATTCGGCGAATTATCACAATCCTTGACTACCTCCATTATAAGCGAACGCCTTCTCTGATCCTCTCCTTGGATGCGGAGTAGGCGTTCGATAGGATAGATTGGACGTTTATGAATACAGTATTAACGAGGATAGGATTTGATGGGTCATTTATGAAGGCACTGGGAGGCATATACTCTAAACCGACAGCACATATAAGAGCAATTGGACACCAATCAAAAGCTTTCGATATACGCAATGGCACTAGGCAAGGCTGTCCACTATCACCCCTCCTTTTTGCAATTTGCATTGAGCCTTTAGCTGCGACCATACAAAACTCCCCAGACATTGCAGGACTGCAGATACAACACATACACCACAAAATAGCATTGTTTGCAGACGACGTGCTGCTGACGGTAACTAAGCCGCTTACTTCACTCCCTAACATTTACAGGATTCTACAACAATTTTCAGATATTTCAGGATACAAGATAAATATAGAAAAATGTGAAGCGCTCTCATTGGGCTTACTAAAACAAACAATCAAACTGATTGAAATGAATTTCGATTTTAAATGGGTGAAGGACGATATCAAATACCTGGGAGTTAGACTAACCAAACAATCTTCTCAATTATACAAAGCTAACTACATACCCCTGTTTAAGTTAATAAGAGCTGATTTGCTAAAATGGAGGAAACATAACTTCTCCTGGTATAGTAGACTATCATCAATTAAGATGAACATACTCCCGAGAATCCTGTATTTGTTCCGGGCTCTACCAATAAACATAGATAAAACAGAGCTGAAAAAGCTACAAACAGATCTTCATAGATATTTGAGAGGCTCCAGACAGGCAAGGATACCACAGGAAATACTTACAAGGCATAGACAGTTGGGGGGGTGGGACTTCCCAATTTGATGGATTACTATCTGGCAGCTAGGTTAGCCCAAAACTCATTACTAGGAAGAAGACAAAGTGATGTGTTGTGGCCTCAATTAGAGGCTATGGTAGGGGGCTGTGAGACTCCTGAAGACATTATATGGGAAGGTGACAATTATGGACAGAAGGGGGACTACCAATAACGATACTGACAATTAAACATATCAAGGTTGCAAACAGAGGGAATTTGATTTTGCCTACCACCTCATTAATAAGGCCTCTAAGATATATTCTATCAAGAGAGACTAGACGACTGATAGATAAATGGGCGCATAAAGACCTATACCGGATAGCTGACTTTCTAGATAATAAGAAAATACTGACCTTCAACCAATTGCAAAATAAGCTTGAGTCTACACGACTACCATGGTTTTTATATCTGCAGATAGCTTCAGCTATTAACACATATGTTAAAACTGAGACAGATCACAAGACTAAAAGAAACATTTTTGAAAAGTTATGCTACGCGACACACAGACAGAAACAAGCAATTTCCCAATTATATTATTACATACAGGAAATAAAAACAACTTCCAAACCCACTGTTATACTCCAATAGGAAACTGATGTAGGTAAGACACAGGACCTGAAAACTTGGAACCAAATATTTTTTCGATTCCACCAAAGGCCTGTTAGGAGCAGATCTGAAAGAAAACAGCATTAAAACGATGTTTCGCTGGTATCTTACCCCCCTAAAAACAGCTCATATGGTAAGGGGAGGGACCAGACAATGTTACAGAGGATGTACACAATTAGGCACGTATTTCCATATGTGGTGGGGATGTCCTCGGGTGAAGAAGATTTGGCTGAACCTTTCCAAAATGATCACCACAGTTCTGGAGGAACAAGTCACATTGACACCTATGCAAGGGTTGTTGAGTGAAGATGACCCAAAATTCAATTTATATATAAATAAATTTATTAGGATAATGTGTACAGTGACTCGTATTGCTATAGCAAAATAATGGAAATTGGGAGTACCAGAATGGAGGGAGATTTTGGGGAGAATCAGAAATATGTTTGCTATGTGTGAAACAGCTGCCTATATTCAGGACACAGTGGAATCTTTCAATAAGACATGGTTCTATTGGGTGTTAAATGAAAGACAAATTACGGAATTAGAGTAATAGCAGCCAGATGAAGAAGGACTGTAAAACTGCTGTAGGAAGGAAAAGCTAGAGCTCTAAAATGGACTCAGTGGACAATTAACGATTAGATATAGAATATAAGTTAGTTACATGACGGTTATTAGAAGAAGATATGCAGAAAAGTGGTTTATTTGTTTATTTGTTTGTTAATTATATTTCGGTTTTTTTCTTTCTTTCTTTTCTTATATATTATTTAATGTATGCCCTTTAAAAGTGGAACATTTCATAACAGATTCTCGCCCATGTGAGGGCTATTATCTGAAATACACAAGACTACTATGTCAAAAGAATTGTATACATGGAGAGATTGTAAAACTTGCTTTGATATATTCTGCTTGAAATATTGTATAGAATCATTTGTGTATTGCACTGATTGTTTAATAAAAAACTATTTCAATCTAAAGGGAGATAGAGGAGCAGTAAAAAAAACAAAACCCTTCCAATGTGCTAGACTGCATTGTTGCTTGAACAGAACTATGTGGATCATCACAATCCATTTGAAAAGCGTATCTAATTATTTTTCTAAAAAAACAAAATCACTATTAAAGGGACATGAAAGTCTAACTTTAACGATTCAGATAGAGCATACAATTATAAGCTACGTTCCATTTCCTATTATTTCCCATTATCAAATTGTGCAGTCTTTTTATGTGCACACTTTCTGAGTAACCAGCTCCTTTTAAGCATGTGTAAGAAGTCATACTATATACATAAACGGGTCTGTGATTGGCTGATGGCTGTCACATGATACAGGGGGCAGGCAAATGGAAAGAAAGTTTCTATAAATAAAATCTACTGCTCATTTGAAATCTAGAGTAAGTAGGGTTGCCACCCAGCCGGTATTTTACCAATACGACCGGTATTTTTAAGGTTCATGTCAATGTAGAAAATAAAGAATAAATATTGAAAGAAAGCCCCTGTCAAAGTGAAACTTCTTCTGAGTGTGATGAATAATAGTTATAAACAAATAAACATTTAAAATCAGTCCTATCAGCTTTAGTTTTTGAGTTATGCTGTTTAATTATTTATGCAAATTTATGTTAATTAGCATGGCCGGTATTTTCTTCCAAGAAAGGTGGCAACCCTAAGAGTAAGTGCTATTTCATTGTCTTTTTCATATGCATTTGTTAACTGTAATCACATCTACTATATTTAGGGGTCCTTTAAATTCTATGAGGATTTTTGTAGATACATAATTTGATACACATTTCTAAAGGATTGTAATCAACACCAAATTGTGTAATGCAAAACAAAATAAGCGCCAGCCATCTTTGGTGTGATTTTGAACTAATATAGAGCCTTACATAGCAATCAACTCAAGGACTGTGGACAGACTAGATTTTTATTCATTTTAATGTAAAAATGTTTAATAGGTTTGCAGATTACAGCACACCCTATATTACTACTTAACCTTTTGATTTTATTAGATGATTGTTTGATTTTTTTTTAAGCAAATGGCATTTCAAATCTATGCTATCCTTTGGTTAGGTGAACACTGCTAATGATTGAAAGGTTATGCAAGTTTAAAAGCAGCGTTTTTGTGCTGCTTCTATTTTTAAGATAATAAGCAATTGTTTTTGAGTCATTACCGATTAAATAAAGGTCACCAAAGGTTTCCCATCCCCCCTTTAACAGCCAAAAGACAGGAAACTGGGCAGGTTGGTTAGTGCTGCATTTGTGCCGGTTTGTGCTATTTAAATCTCTGTTCTATCTTGTTTTATTTTTGGGTTATTAAAGATTTAATAAAGGTCACCAAAGGTCACCCAGGCACCCTACAACAGCAAAAAGAAATGAAACTGGGTTGGTTGGTTAGTGCTGTGTTTGTAGTGGTTTGTGCTGTTTAAATCTCCTTTCTCTCTCATTTCGTTTTTGATTTATTAACAATTTAATAAAGGTCACTCAAGGTCACCCAGACCCCTACAACAATTGCTGCTAATTTGTGTTAAAAACAATTAACATTTGAGACGCTTTGTTTTTGGAAATATTGAGCATTATATATAATCAAACCCCGCCCACTTTGCTCCCCAATTATTACATTTTAAAAACAAATAAACCATTTGTTTGTGCTAATTTGTGTCGCAAAAACGTACGTTTATGCCGGTTCTGTTTTGGAAATATTGAGCATTATATATGATCAAACTCCACCCAATTTGCACTCCACATTGGAAATATTGAGCATTATATTTGATTATTCCCTGCCCCCTTGGCAATCAAAGTTATTACATTTTAAAAACAAATATAACATTTGTTCGTACTGCGTTTTTGCTGATTTATGTTGCAAAAACGTATGTTTGTGCCGGTTTGGTTTTGAAAGTATTAAGCATTATATATGATCAAACTTCGCCCACTTTGCACCCCACATTATTACATTTTAAAAAACAAATATGTTTGTGCTGATTTGTGAAGTAAAAACGAACGTTTGTGCCATTTTAGTTTTGGAAATATTGAGCATTTTATATAATCAAACCCCACCCACTTTCCACCCCACATTGGTACATTTTAAGAACAAATATACCATTAGTTTGTGCTGAATTTCTGCGGATTTGTGCTAAAAAAATTAACATTGTACCAGTTTGTTTTTGGAAATATTGATTATTATATATTATCAAACCCCGCCCACTTTGCACCCCAATTATTACATTTTAAAAACAAATATACTATTTGTTTTTGCTGATTTGTTACGCAAAATGAACATTTGTGCCATTTACATTTTGAAAACATTGCGCATGGGGGCGGAGCTGACCAGGGAACAGAGCAGACGTGTTTTCATAGAGCTCCCAGAGCCCATAGTGATTATAATTGAAAAAAAGCTTGCTTTTTGCTATTTAATTCCTGATTCAAAGTGCCCATCTACTCTCAACACCTGACTGGGCTCTCGGCAGGGACATCTTCCCCCTTTGCTGGACTTTTATTTTGCCTTTGGGCACAACACAGCACTACCTAGGCTACCATCGCCCCGCATCCCGACATCAGTCCCAGGGGACCAGCTCCGCACTGCCGCTTTAGCGGAGGCCTTTCAGCCACTTTACCTGCTTGTCCAGCTACCCGCCTGCCTCCAACTACATAGGAAGATTGGCCTTAAGGAGAACGGTCCGGTGGTGAAAAGGCGCGAACGGCGCCATTACATGTGACGTGACCGGGCCGCGACCTAAGAGAACTGCTACCGCCGGAGCTCTATTTACTCTCCCGGTAGCCCAACTGCCTGTCATCAGCAACCGGGGGCAACTGTAATCCTGCAGCGGGTGCATCCATACTTAACAAGCAAGCTGTTGGCAGTCTGAACCGACCGGGGACAAAAACCCACCGCTGCAACACTGCTACCATTGACTGTCCTCATTTGGGTAAGCCTCACCACAGAACTTACACCAAGATAGCCGATAGCTTATTGCTCCATAAGTATAGCCACAGGGCCTGTTGTTGAGATTGTGTCAGAGGCCTGATAGCTGACAATCCTAATTGAGGCCTGCTGTATGTCCTCTCGATTAGCAACTCACCGCATGCTACAAGAATAAGCAGAGACTCTCCCCAATTCTTCATATAAGCCACCCTCCAGCTCCCTGCTGACACAGTCGTGTCTCCCAGCTTAAGGGCCTTGCACATTATACTGAGCACTGAGCACTCAACGCACACAACTGGCTTGAGGTCTGGGGCTTGTGCTGACCTCCTGTATCAGACATTTCTCATCCACTCTACTACTGACAATCACTATATTCAGCACGCAGGTTATAACTACAAGACACAGAGTTTCCCTGCAGCGCTGCGCACTGCTCAGACCTCAAGGCCCTACCAGAACCTGGGGCTCCTGCCAAGCTCTCAGATAAATATAGCTCTATAGTGTCTCTCCCCTCTCCTTTCCCACCCTACCTCCTAGGGTGGGTCATACCCTACATCCTTTTCCCGTCTGGGCCCAGTGGTGGCACTTATTTCCTTAGGGGAGAGACCCATCCTGTCAGCACTTAGTACTGCTAGGAGACATTTGATATCTACACTCCCTTCTAGTTTCAATGTAGTTCACTGCTCATACAGCCTGCAAAAGAACTTTCTCCAGCTGTTTAGTATAAGTGACGCTACCATGATGTGCTAAGCCCTGAGGCGCCCCTCCCTGCCGGTGTTAGCCAGCTGATCGTGCCAGTGACCCTCTCCCCTCCTAATACCTCTTAACGCATTAATCATCACTAGCTGCTGCCCTAACTTGCAATGTCGCAACAATCCAAGAGGAAATCAAAGGGACTGCATCCTTCAAAGCATACAGTACGTGACCATTTTAATCCCATTAGGGACCCGCTACCGGATATCTCAGATGATGACAGATCTGTTTCCCCCTCTCTATCCGAGGGAAGGGCTAGCGTGCAGAGCTCACCACCCTCCCGCACACAGTCTGAAGCGATCACTGTGGATTCTATGAAACTGCTGCTAGACCAACAGACCCAATCATTCACAAAAAGATTTGATAAACTGGAAAGGTCCTTTGATGATCTCAGAAAAGACATTGTCACAGTCAATGAGCGAACCGACATTCTAGAACGCAAGCAGGAAGACCTGCTAGTTGACCACACAAATTGGGTCAGCTACACGCAAAACTTGGCAGATCAGGTGTCCTCCCTGGAGGCGAAGCTGGCGGACCTGGAGGACCGCTCCAGGCGGAACAACGTCAGGATTCGGGGAATCCCAGAGTCTGTGGGGCCCCAGGAACTTGAAAAATTCGCTCAAGCATTATTCAGATCCATCCTAGGTCCATCAGGGGAACAAGATGCGAGAATTGACAGTATACACAGGGCGGCTAGACCGCAAAATTTACCTATGGACAAGCCCAGGGATACCATAGCCAAACTGCACTATTTTTCCTTCAAAGACAGGCTCCTGAAATTCACCCTGAGACAACCACAGCTCCCAGATCAATTCAGAGAAATCTCCCTTTATCCTGATCTGTCCCCATTCACACTCCAACAAAGACGTAGTTTCAGTGAAACCACAAAAACTCTGAGAGCCCACCAAATCTGGTACAGGTGGGGATTCCCGACTAAACTGATTATTACCAAAGACGGGACCCAACACACTGCGCTAACACCGCGGCAGGCGCAGGACCTCCTGAGAATCTGGAACTTACCTGCTGTAAATGGAGATGACGACCCTCCCCGCCCGCACAGAGCAGGGCCTTTGCTGAGAGTGGGAGCTCAGCCCTGGAACCCGGACAGACAAGAGCCACCTCGACAAGACCCCGGGCGATGATCCATCATCCCCAACCTTTGCATGGAGCTTTAACGATTACCTGATCATCCCTCTACAGGTGATATGTAGACTGCTTATCGCTACCCAACTCCTGAGAGGACTGTTCCGATTTCCGGCATCGGGATGGTGCTGGGGTACTGGAGGGGCCCAGTTGGTAGGGCCCTTTAACACTCCCTGTCCCGTGTTCTCTCTCCTTCCCTTCCCCCCCACCACAAGTTGTTTAAGTTCTCTATACTTTGCTCTCACTACATTTGAAGTCTGGGACATGGTCTGCCCGAGTAGGCCGACTCCCTTTAGGGACTGTGATTGCTCCTGAAGCCGGTGAGGACCAGAGTCCTGGTAATGTACTTTTGAGAGACTATCTAGTTTTACAAATTGCACAATACTTACCTGGGTTAAATTTAAACCACATATTGTCTATAATGTTCCATTAATGTTTTCAGTATGTTTTTCTGTTGAGTCTCTGTTTTACATAATAGTGTTTCTGATGATAATGGTCCCTCTTCCTAGCCTTTCCCAATTCCCCCATCCTTCCCTTCTCTTCCTGTCCCCCTACCCCACCTCCCTCACCCACTCTAGTCTTTGTCCTTACAGACTTCCTAATACCCCCCTTCTTTCCTCAGCCTTCCCACTGGACCCTCCCTTTTCTTCCCATCTGTCTATTCCACCTCTCTTCTCTTTCCACCTTCTCCCCCTCCCAACCTTGGCGCATCTCTCCGCATACTACTCCAGACTTTGGGAGGGCTCTCTTGCGGAGGGAGCTGAGGAGAAGTCCTGCCGTCTGAGTAATGTCAAAATGTCAAGTACATAATGTTTTTCTGTTTTTATAAATGATTAGCTATGTTTAACCTGCATTGTTGGAACAGTATAAATCTTCACATGTGATTCTAGGTTACTGGTTTGTGTAGAGGCACATCTAATGATTGAATGCTCCCCCTTCCTCTCTCCTCATCTCTACCACCCTCTCCTTTGCCTAGCCCCTGCCTTCACCCGCTTTCCCACTCCCCCTTCAGCTCCAATGCCCTCTTGCTGTTGCTCCATCTTTTTTCCCATCCATTTATCTTCCCTCTTGGGAGGTCAAAATTTCTTGTTACCCGTCCATATATCTTCTCTATTTCTGTATTCTTCCCTTCCTTTTTCCCCGCCCTCCCTTCACACGCCCGTGCAGCTATTACCGCCTCTCCTACTCATCTCAGCTTAGGACTATATGTTAATGATTTCAGTAGAGGTTCTACCAATGACCAAGTGTTCTCTTCACATCTCTCCTTGTCTCCACTAACATTTCCCTTTCCTCATCCCTGGCTGAAGCCGCTCCCTCTGATACCTCTCCTGACTCCAATGCCCTTTACTGCTGTATTACCTTTTTCCCCCATCCTCCTTTTACCTATGGTAACAGGCTCACATCTCACCCACCCTCCAACTCTCCCTCTAACTTCCCTTCCTATCCTCTTCCTTCCCTCCAAGGGCCCTTACATAGATATAATTCTTCCTTACACATCTCTCCTTGTACTTCCCACCCTACCTGCCCCTACTCCCTCAACCCTAAACCAACAGAACCTTCCAGATTCCCCCCCCCTCCCTTCCCTCCAACGTCTTTCCCCCCCCTTCCTTCCCTCTCCCTCCCAAGCCTCCCTTACTATTACCTCTCCTGCCTCTCCATAAGACTTCCTGGCCACAGCTACCCGCATAATCGACGACTGATTGTACACCACAACCGGCGGTGGAGGGGACTCTCTGAGTTCTTCTCTTCCTAACCACCCCCCTACTCCCTCCCTCCAGAGGTTACATTTTTGGTGCGGTTGGGGACCATCATTTCCCCTCCTTCCTTCCCCTCTCCCTCCCAAGCCTCCCTTACTATTACCTCTCCTGCCTCTCCATAAGACTTCCTGGCCACAGCTACCCGCATAGTCGACGACTGATTGTACACCACAACCGGCGGTGGAGGGGACTCTCTGAGTTCTTCTCTTCCTAACCACCCCCCTACTTTCTCCCTCCAGAGGTTACATTTTTGGTGCGGTTAGGGACCATCATCTGTGTCCTCCGCACTCTCTATTTGGCAGAGTGTAGTAGCCTCTGCCCAGCCCGGAGAACCTAGTAGACCCCAGTGAAAACCCCTCTGCCTCCTCCTTCCTTTTTTTTTTTTTTTTTTTTTCTCTCTCTCGTCATGAAGGTGGGCACACTGAATGTTAGGGGCCTCAATTCCCCTACAAAACGGAGTTTACTCATTAAATTTTTGAAAACCCAGCGCCTCAACATAGTGTTCCTGCAGGAGACCCACTGGACGGGGTCTCGGGCCGCCATGTTCCACCCCAGTGATTTTCTGGTTCGCCTCTCCTCAACGTTTCACAAGAAAGCCAGAGGAGTTACCGTCCTAGTGGGGAGACATATCTCCTACGAACCCATATATCTTGATTCCGACCCCTCTGGCCGATATGTCATTTGTGTCTGCCGGCTAGATAACATTTTGGTCACGCTGGTGGCCCTGTATTCTCCTAATGTCAACCAGACCCGTTTCCTCAGTAACCTGCTAAGTAAGGTCGCCAGATTCAAACAGGGCCACGTAATTATCGGAGGTGACTGTAACCTAGTGTGGGATCCGCGCAGAGATAGGAAATCACAGCGGAAGGGTCCCCCAAGACGCGGAGAGGACCATTACTCTCACCTCTTTAGAAACGTTGTCTCTCAGCACTCATATCATGATGTTTGGAGAGCCCTACACCCTGATGTGGATGACTACACTTGTTATTCACCTTCCTCCCAGTCCTTTGCCCAACTGGACTACTTCTTCTGTCACTCATGGATGTTGCAGAAGGTAACTGCGGCTAGGATAGTACCCTGCGTGTGGTCGGATCACAATGCAGTAGTTGTAGATATCATCTTTTCTCCCTCAGGGGAGAGGGGGCTCTCTTGGCGCCTACCTGAATACCTCCTCGTGGACTCCCAGATTCCGTTCTGGATAAAGGAGATAGAAGAGTTCTTGAATATAAACGACTCAGGTTCCACTTCTGCGTTGACTCTTTGGGCGGCGCTCAAGGCCTACCTCTGCTGGCTCTTTATGCAAAAATCCTCAGAGAATAGAAGACGCAGGGGGGCCAGTTTAGCCCAGCTCTATCACGAACACACTATCTCTAGGACTCAGCTTAGACAAAAGAGATCAGATTCCCTAGTCAGGATAGTTCAGTCTCTTAGAAAACAGATTGAGACCCGCGAACTCGAGAAGGTGCAGAGGGGACTTTACCTCCTAAAACAGAGGTATTACCATAAGGGGGCTAGGGCGGATTGGCTCCTGGCCCATAAACTCCAACAGAGAACCCTGCAAAACAAGATAGCTTTTATAGCAAGAGAAGATAGGAAATTCTACTCTCCTGACGATATAGGAGATGCCTTTGCAAACTACTACAGAGGATTATACCAGATAGCTGACGACCCCGAAACTCGATACGCTCCGGCACACGCTATCCCTGAGTTCCTTAATAGGCTCCACTTACCACAGGTTCCGGAGGATATGGGGGAACAACTTGTTGCTCCCATCTCTGCTGAAGAGATCGAGATAACGATCAAACACCTAAATGCGCATAAGTCCCCAGGTCCGGATGGATTTGATGCATTGTTTTACAAAAAATTTGTGACTCCGCTATGTCCTCTTCTTGTCCGTGTGTTTGGCGAGGCCATGAACACAGGCAGCTTCCCCCAAGACTTCCTAGAGGCATCAATTATAACCATTCCCAAGCCGGGGAAAAACCCTGAGCTTTGCGAGAGTTACCGCCCAATATCTCTCATTAATGGAGATGTAAAAATATTTGCAAAAATATTAGCCTCAAGGCTAAATAAAATCCTCCCGGTCTTGATACATCATGACCAGGTGGGGTTCACCCCAGGACGACAGGGCTCGGACAACACTAGACGCCTACTGAATATTTTTTTCGAAACTGCTGCACTTGGGATCCCACTGGTTACCCTGTCGTTAGATGCTGAGAAAGCCTTCGACAGGGTCCGGTGGGATTACATGGTTGAGGTCCTACACTCTTTTGGATTTCCACCCGCCTTTACTAAAGCAGTGATGGCTTTGTATTCAGGCCCATCTGCCAGAGTGAGAGGACTGGGGTTTGTCTCTAGACCCTTTGAGATTCGGAATGGCACAAGACAGGGGTGTCCCCTGTCGCCTCTCCTTTTTGCTCTTATAATGGAACCACTAGCGATTAGACTCCGGACGACTCCTTCAATTCAACCACTAGTCTTACATGACATTCCTCAGGTCCTAGCCCTCTTTGCTGACGACTTGATGATTTTCTTGGCGGATCCAGAGGAGTCGCTCCCTAAGTTGTTCGAGATTCTATCTGAATTTGCCAAGTTAACATATTACAAACTCAACTATTCTAAGACCGAGGCCTATGCTATTGGCCTCCCGGTGACCACCCTTGAGACTCTGAAAGGCTCCTACCCATTTAAGTGGTCAACGGAGGGACTGAAACATCTGGGAGTAGTACTCTCCCACGACCCTAAGAGAATAGTAGCAATAAATTATGGGTCCCTGCTTAAGGAGTTCCAGCAGACAGTCTCTGGCTGGAAGGTCTCGGAGGTCTCATGGACGGGTAGGATCGCGGCTGTAAAGATGCTCCTGCTACCAAAACTGATCTACCTGTTCTGTTGCCTCCCGGTCCCGGCATACCTTCTTAATCATTTCCAATCTGTCTTTATGAAATACATATGGAAGGGACAGCATGTACGGCTCCCCCTGACCCAACTACAAAAACCGAAAAGATGCGGAGGCATGTCAATGCCGAATATTTCGCTATACTATAAAGCTGCCATGCTCTCACATATAACTGCTTGGGGAGTGAAAGACTGTTTCGCGAGGTGGCTCCAAATTGAGCAGGGCTCGTTGCCCGCTGGAGTGGACATAGTCAACCTCATATGGATCCCCGACCACGCAGAGGTACTGAGCGGAATACACTGCCGCATAGTAAAGACCTGTCTAAAACTATGGAGAGGGCTCCGGCCCCTGGACTCGGTTGCCCCACACCCATCCCCCATACACTCTATTAACGCTTTGCTACATTGCCTCCCTGACTCTCATCCCGGGAGGTGGGAGGCTTTGGGGCTCAGACTACTCTCGGACCTGTACAAAGGGGATGCCCTGGCTATCCCACCCCAAAATTATCCGACGGACTGCTTTCCTAGGGAGTTGCAGTTTGAATACCTCTGTTTGGCTTCACTTCTCTTGTCCTGGGGATTTCAGAAGGATAATATGAGAGCTCTTACTAAGTGGGAGAGGAGATGGCTGGCAGGTAGGCCTCTACGTGGTTCTCTATCGTTCCACTACAGGATTCTCTTAGACTCCCCTCATTTCATAAAAACCCGTTCCACGGAGGACTGGGGGAGAGATCTGGGAGTGGAGGCTCCAGAGAGTAGATGGCAGGGCGCTCTTCGAGATGTCAGTGTAGCAGTGCGCTGCTCCAACATGTTTGAGCTGTATCTTAAAATTTTGCTTCGTTGGCACTGGGTGCCCACCAGGCTACATAGAGTGTACCCCTCCAGGACGGCGGAATGTTGGAGAGGATGTGCCCTTCGAGGTACCCACCTCCACATCTGGTGGGAATGCCCTAAACTAAAACATTTCTGGAACCAGGTGGCTCGGCTGCTCCGGGGATTGGGCCTCATTGACGACCTCTCCGGGAGTACGGCACTATTCCATTTTGGACTACAGGATCTCCCAAGGCCATCCCGCCTCTTGGGTGTTATTGTACTTTTGTCGGCAAAACTGGTGATAGCCAGGCAATGGATGAAACAAGCCCCCGCTTCGATTACCCCAGTCCTTGAATCTTTAGATTATATCCAAAACATGGAGGAGTACGCACTACGGGTTGAAGGCCGATATGACTACTATTGTTCTATCTGGTCAGCATGGGAAGAGTATAGGAGGCCTAGTATATATGCAGCCTCGATAGATGGCCGGTTGGGTGTGTAGCTTCCAATCTGGATCGGGGACTTGGCGGCCTGGGCCCTCCTACAGCTCCTAGTGGCCCCCCTCCTTTTTCTTTTTTTTTACCTTGCCTGTCCTTCCCGACCCAACCCTGACGACAATTCTCCGGGTTTCCCCCCCCCCTCCCCCCACACCAAGTATTTTCTTCCAGCTGACTCCTGTATACAAACTATTAATCCACACACCCCGTATTACTATGATATCCATTATCTAACACTTGATCTTCATCCTACTTGTTTCTTGCTGAGAATCTTTCTCCCTATGAGTTATGTCTTCAGACATGTACTGACTTCCAGATCCCATAAGTGGATCTATTTCATTTTGTTGACACACGTTTCCCTGTTATTAAACTATAAAATGGGGCTTCATTGGGGTCAATATCGTGCTCCTTCTAATGTCACTGTTTTATTGTTCGAATGAAGGACTGCTGTCATGTAATTTTGTTTGAGATATTGCCCTATCTACAATGTTTGTACTTTGATATTTTATTGCCTCAATAAAAACAATTTTCAAAAAACCCCCCCAAAAAAAAACATTGCGCATTATATATGATCAAACCCCGCCCACTTTGCACCCCTCATTATTACATTTTGAAAACAAAATATATCATTAGTTTGTGCTGTGTCTGTGCTGATTTGTGCTGGTTTGGTTTTGGAAATATTGTGCATCATATTTGATTAAACCCCACCTACTTTGCAATCCCTGTTATTATAGTTTAAAAACAAATATACCATTTGTTTGTACTGTGTTTGTGCCGTAGAAAAAAGTATATTTGTGCCAGTTTGGTTTTGAAAATATTGCGCATTATATGTGATCAAAACTCCGCCCACTTTTCAACCCACATTCTGATTAACTAATTTAACTCAATTTTAGTTCATTAGTTTAATAACAAATATACAATTTATTTGTTGTGTGTTTGTGTGTTAAAATTATTATTTGTGCTGCTTTGTTTTTTTTAGTTATAAAAGTTTTTTTTTCCGGGATATTATGTAATCTAGCACCTAATTTGACACATATTTTTCCCCAGGCCTGACAAATTACTACACATTGAGTAGTCCTTAGAAAGGGGCAAAATAAACTTTTAAATAAGCACTTAAATTGGAATATAAATTAGTTTTTTTTATTTGAAACATGAAAAGGGAAATTAAAGCGTTATTTGAAATGGAAGATTTTTCAATACCCATAAGGACATGATGCTTTTAGATCATCTTAACATATTTTCATTGCTAATGTTGCCTGTGCCATAAAAAAAAAGTTTTCTTAAAGTGATGGTAAACTCACTATAATGACAATGTTATTTCCTAAAGCTTTTATTACACATATACCTTGTATACTCTTATTTCTTTACTAATCAATGCTTAAGACAGAGTAAATTACTTTTTTTATTTGCAGGATTGCCTGTCCCTGGCCGCCTCCGTGAAAAAATACTGATTGTGAAATTTGATTGACATATGGCGCATCCAATAGCAGATGCACCATACGCCCTATGTATTTGATCTTCAGCACGCTCCCGTGCCGCTGCTTTGAGGGCTCTGAATTAGCGATGCACACTGCGCAAGTGCAGTTATCAGATGAGCCGACAGCAGCCTCATGTAAACAGTCTGTTTACATGAGGCTGCTGTCGGCTCATCTGATAACTGCACTTGCGCAGTGTGCATCGCTAATGTTTTTGTTTTGGAATGTTCTCTATGGGCTTTGTACCCGGGCTATCCTGGAGTTAACTGTCTAACAGCTGTGCATCTCAGCTGTGTCTGCTGGTGAGAGCCCAGGGCTGTGAGTTCTGCAGTGGCATATATGTGAAGTGCACTCAGTCAGTTTTGAGAATACAGTGTTTTGTATGTGTTTAGGGAACTTACAAAAGGCCTATGTCACCCTTGTTTGTATCTTAGTGGGTTTGATTAAAAGCATGCATTATGTGGTTGGTGACCAGGGAGGAAGAGACCTTTACATGGTCCTAGGCCATGACTAATTCTTCCATTTTTCTTTTAATAACAGAGTGACATACTTTCTATGTGTTGTATGTATGTATATGCTACTGATATTCTTATGCTTAGGGCAGGTTTTTTTTTCCCCCTAGCCCTAGTGTATTAACATGTTAACAAAAAGCTCCTTTTACTTTATTTTGACATTTTAAATAGCTAATTTTCCTGTGGTATCCCTATCAATTCTGATAGTTTCTAGCAGCACCAAGTAGTGCATTGTTGAGGTGCCTACCTAGGTATGCTTTTCAACAAATGATGCTAAAGGAAACAAAAAAAATATTTCTCAATAGAATAAAAATTGCACATCTGATCCATGAAAGTTTTATTTTGCCTTTCATGTCCCTTTTTAAAGGGACAGAATCACTTTAGATAAGCAAACTACTATTCCATTAGAAAACTTCATTCAACGACATATTTATGACTTGTTCCATATTGGCTAAGAGGTAACCTCTTGATTGACAGCTCACCTCTGCCTTATTCTCTGTGGTTAGAGGTGGTGAGTTACTATGGAACCTGTGATGTCACAGAGGAGCTTTTTCTCACAAGCAGGCATCAGATCTTGAGTCAATGATTACATCACACTTGCTCTGACAATGGATAGGACATTAGTAGCTTATCATGGAAAAGCTTTTCAGCAGGCTGTTTTTTTGTGTTCAGACCAGCAGTTTGTGGTGTTTGAGTAACAGATGCTATAACTTTATAGTGTGACTCTTTATTAGAGATGGTCTCTGAGATGATTTCACTGGATAAGATTCAGGATTGCCTGAAGATGATTAAAGTTGCCAATACTTTATTTTGTGATGCTGTTGTGGAAATAATCTTCATTAATGCCAAAATGCAGCTTGGTCATTTAACTAGAAGAGCCTGGTGGTTAAAATCTTGGTCGTCGGATATGGTTTGTAAAGGCAGATTTTGTCCCTTCATTTTCAGGGGAAGATTTTATTTAAACCTGTACGCATGTATTTCTATGCCTGTTTTTTGAGGTTTTTCTGATTCAGCCATTGACACTATACTTTAAAGTAAGAATCCTTTGTCTAGGAAGATTTATCATAAGGCCTGGAAAGGTTTTACGGTAAGTTTCCTTGGAAAACTGAAATATGTTGCATGGTTCAAAATATCCAATACCGCAGTAGTAGATGACTGGGTACACATAGTAAGAGAAGTAATAGTAATAGATATAGTAATAGAGATATGTTGCAAGGTCAGAGTATATAATACAGTTGTAACAGATGACTGGATAATTGCATTAATACTTGTCTGGTAACTGAGTTATGTAGCTCAGTCTGTGTATACAATACAGTTGTATACAGTTGTAGCAGATGACTCTATAATCGCAGTAATACTTGTCTGGTAACTGAGTTATGTTGCAGGGTCAGGGTATACAATACAGTTGTATACAGTATTAGCAGTTGACTTGATAATCACAATAATACGTGTCTGGTAACAGAGTTATGTTGCAGGAACAGCCAGGGTATACAATACAGTTGTAGAAGATGACTGGGTAATCACATTAGTACTTGTCTGGTAACTGATTTATGTTGCAGGATTAGGGTATAGAATTTGCTTGTAGCAAATGGCTGGATGATCACAATAATGGTTCTTTGGGAACTGAGATATGTTGCAGGATTTAGAATATACAATATTGTGGTGTCCAGGATAAACACAACAGAATAAATCACAATAAAAATACAGCAGGGTCCGTGCAGGCAGTAGAACACAGGTGGAAGAAATCAGGCAGGACCGTAATGACTTGAAATACACAGGGAAAATGTATGTTGGAACAGACAGTGCGGATCAGGTCCGACAGACTTCGCTGAATGTGGAGAGCAATACGCTCTCCGTATACAGCAATGCCGCCCCCTGCAGATTCGCGGCCAATCGTCCGCCAGCAGGGGGTTGTCAATCAACCCGATCGTACTCGATCGGGTTGAATTGTGGCGATCTCTGTCTGCCTCCTCAGAGCAGGTGGACAGGTTATGGAGCAGCGATCTTGAGACCGCTGCTCCATAACTTGTGTTTCTGGTGAGTCTGAAGGTTCGCCAGAAACACAGGGTGTCAAGCTCCATACAGAGCTTGATAGATATGCCCCACAGAGTAAACTGCAACCAAGCTGGTGCATTGAGCCTAGACTTGAGGATATCCTAAATAGAATCTGAATCAGAGATCAGAGATCAGGTGGGAGATAACTAATCAAACAGGTTCCAGCAGAAGAGGTTGACGTAGAAAGCAAGCTGATTGACAGGGAAGACCAGTAACATCCTTAAAGAGACAGGGGCATCAAACAGGAAGGCCTGACACAGGCGCTGTTTACCATTAGACATGTGTTTAATCCGGGATCTCCTCCTTGGAACCATTTTGGCCCTATAGGTGTTATAAACAACATCCTTTACACTTATACATGGTTTGGACACTCAACTTCTGTCTGGAAGATAATATCTTTTACATAATCTGGATGTGGTAAGGGCTCTAAAACTGTCTTTAGGGGCCACTAAGATTTTTTTTGATAAACTTCATCCTTATTTGTCCATTTGTTTATGAATCTCATAAGGGTCAGAAAGCTTCAGCAATTACATTTGCTTCTTGGCTAAAGCAAATGATTAGTAAGGCTGGTAGCGAGGTCTGTTTCTATTTCTAGGGCCTTTAGGAATTAAGTATCTGTAGGACAAATCTGCAAGACATCTATTTGGTTCTTACATTATTTTACTACATGTTATCATTTTGATGTTTTTTGTCTCATGTCTTTAGCAGGAAAGTGCTCCAGGCAGCAGTATCTGGTCATTAGTTTTCGTGTCTAAAGTTAATCTTCTGCGCTTTCACAGTTATCTCGTGGACTCCACAGCTTGAGTATTAGATCACAGATGTGAGTCTCCACAAGACTCACCCATTTTTATGCTCAGTTGGCGGCAGCTCATTTACCCTACCTTGATCTTTCCTGCTTTGCTGTTCCTTTCCTTCCTTGGCCATATGTTTGACTGAGGTAATCAGTAAAATGGGTGGGATTAAAAGCTCTTGGTATGTTGAGTATTTTTTGCCTCTTCCTAGTGGACTGGAGTATAATCCCACATGTGATTTCTCATGGACTCTCACCACCATGAAAAAAATAAATTTATCAGGTAAGCATACTTTTTTTTTAAAAGCTCTTCTTTTAAAATAAAAATTATACAAATGTTATAAGTACTTTTTAAAAGATTTTTTATATTAGTCTAAATCTGTAATGATCTTGAGATCTTACTAATCATGTAGCAAATTTCCTTAACCTCTTTATTTAGATTGTATATGTTTGTAAACTAACTTTGTATGTTTTATTTTTTTATATAAACAGGTCTCTTTACTTGAGCTTACAAAGAAGTTTTTTAATAGAACTGTTCATCAAACCATCAGAATGGAGGAAGAGGTAAGCTGTTTTAAATTCTCTTTCATGATTCAGGTAGAGAATACAGTTTTAAATAACATTCTAATTGACTTCTATTATCTAATTTGCTTGATTCTTTAGATAACCTTGGTTGAAGAAATAGCAATGCACATGTGTGAGCCAATCATACGAGGCATCTATGTGCATCTACCAATCAGCAGCTACTGAGCATATCTAAATATGCTTTTCAGCAAAAAATATCAAGAGAATGAAGCAAATTCGATAATAGAGGTAAATTAGAAAATTGTTTAAAATTTCATGCTCTTTCTAAATCATAAAAGAAAAAATGTAGGTTTCATGTCCCTTTAATTACCACCTCTTTTGGCTTAAAGGGATACTAAACCCATTTTTTTCTTCTTTTATGATTCAGATAGAGCATGCAATTGTAAACAACTTTCTAATTTACTCCTATTACCAAATTTTATTTGTTCTCTTGGTATCTTTATTTGAAAAGCAGGATTGTAAGCTTAGGAGCTGGAACATTTTTGGTTCAGCACGTGGGTAGATTGATACAATCTTGCTGATTGATACAATGTATAAAGAGTGCCCAAGTTAAAGGCTAAGTTGACATTTAAATGTTTTCACAGTTTACAATATTTATTAAAACAAGTAAGCAAATGGTCCTAAAAACAAAATACTATTAGAAATACAATAGTATTACTATTAAAAACATGGATCCATGTGTAAACAGTTATAGAATATACATATGCATATGTCTCTAGTCCATGTATAGAAACTGAAAGTAAGTGAGCTGAAAGTGAATAAATAGTGTTCAGTGTCTGATGTGATTAGAGTAGGTGGAATGTGATCCTCAGAAGATCCGCAGTAAAAAATAAAAATATAAAAATAAAGATAAAAATAGAAAAAAGGGAAAAAGTGAAAAAATAATAATATAATAATACTGATCAAAACATGCTATTTGAATCAGATATATAAGTTGTTCTAGATTAGATATATCCAAATTTTACCAAGTAGTGGTGGGTCCTGTGCCAGTAGTTCCTGTGAAAAAAGTAAAATAGTGCAATATATATATTCTTCTCTATCACTATATTTAGCCATATTGCCGATATTACCTTTTCACAGGAACTACTGGCACAGGACCCACACCCATAGAGGGACACCACTGGGTCAAATTTGGACATATATCTCATCTAGAACGACTTTTATATTGGATTCAAATAGCATATTTTGATTAGTATTATTATTTTTTCACTTTTTCACTTTTTTCCATTTTTATCTTTATATTTATATTTTTATTTTTTCTATGGACCTTCTGAGGATCCAATCAGCCAATAGTATTGAGCTTGCATTCTATTGGCTGATTGGATCAGCCAGTAGGATTGAAGCTCAATCCTATTGGCTGATTGTATCAGCCAATTGGATTTTTTACCCTTTAATTCCGATTGGCTGATAGAATTCTATCAGCCAATCGGAATTCAAGGGATGCCATCTTGGATGACTTAATTTAAAGGGAAACTTCATTCTTCAATAGCCATCGAAAGAAGAGGATGCTCCACACTGGATGTCTTGAAGATGGAGCCACTCCGCGTTGGAAGGATGAAGATAGAAGATGTCGTCTGGATGAAGACTTCTGCCCGCCTTGAGGATGACTTCTTGCTGCTTGGATGAAGACTTCTCCTGGCTGGATGAGGATGGATGTCCGGTCTTCAAAAACTGTAAGTGGATCTTCGGGGGTTAGTGTTAGGTTTTATTAAGGGTTTATTGGGTGGGTTTTATTTTTAGCTTAGGGTTTTGGGCAGCGAAAAAGAGCTAAATGCCCTTTTAAGGGCAATGCCCATCCAAATGCCCTTTTCAGGGCAATGGGGAGCTTAGGTTTTTTAGATAGGATTTTATTTGGGGGGTTTGGTTGTGTGGGTGGTGGGTTTTACTGTTGGGGGGTTGTTTGTATTTTTTTTTACAGGTAAAAGAGCTACAGGTAAAAGAGCTGATTTCTTTGGGGCAATGCCCTGCAAAAGGACCTTTTAAGGTCTATTGGCAGTTTAGTGTAGGCTAGGCTTTTTTTGTTTTTTTTTTAATTTTATTTTGATAGGGCTATTAGATTAGGTGTAATTAGTTTAAATATTTGATAATTTCTTTTTAATTTTGTGTAATTTAGTGTTTATTTTTTTGTAATTTAGTTAATTGTATTTAATTCATGTAATTTATTTAATTTTAGTGTAATGCTAGGTGTTAGTGTAACTCAGGTTAGGTTTTATTTTACAGTTAAATTTGTATTTTTTTAAACTAGGTATTTAGTAAATAGTTAATAACTATTTACTAACTAATCAACCTAGTTAAAATAAATACAAACTTATCTGTGAAATAAAAATAAAACCTAAGCTAGCTACAATGTAACTATTGGTTATATTGTAGCTAGCTTAGGGTTTATTTTACTGGTAAGTATTTAGTTTTAAATAGGAATTATTTAGGTAATAGTAATTTTTATTTAGATTTATTTTAATTATATTAAAGTTAGGGGTGTTAGGGTTAGGGTTAGGTTTAGGGGTTAATATATTTATTTAGTGTTAGTGATGTGGGAGGCCAGAGGTTTAGGGGTTAATAACTTTAGTATAGTGGCAGCAGCGACGTTGGGGCGTCAGATTAAGGATTAATAATATTTAACTAGTGTTTGTGATGCGGGAGTGCGGCGGTTTAGGGGTTAATATGTTTATTATAGTGGCGGCAATGTCCGGAGCGGCAGATTAGGGGTTAATAATTTTATTTTAGTGTTTGCGATGCGGGAGGGTCTCAGTTTAGGGGTTAATATGTAGTTTATGGGTGTTAGTGTACTTTTTAACACTTTAGTTATGAGTTTTATGCTACAGCTTTGTTGCGTGAAACCATTAACTACTAACTTTAGATGGCGGTACGAATCTTGTCGGTATAGGCTGTACCGCTCACTTTTTGGCCTCCCAGGCAAAACTCGTAATACTGGTGCTATGGAAGTCCCATTGAAAAATGACTTTTTGAAAGGTGCGGTAGTTACGTTGTGTTACGGCCAAAAAGGTGTGCGGTACAGCTATACCTCCAAGACAAGTACGAGGGGTAGTGAAAAAGCAGCGTTATGAGCCATTTTATTTTCCATCTCTTTTGGGTTAAATTGTTTTTTTTATAAAAGCATCTATATATTTTTTATATTTAGCTTCACTAACTTTGTATGTTTATTTATTTATATTTTTAAACAGGTCTCAAGCTTCCCAAGAAGTTTAAGATAGAACTTTTCATCAAACCCTTGGAATGGAGGAAGAGGTAAGTTATTTTATTTATCATCTCTTTTGGGTTAAACCGTCTTTACATTTGTGTTTTTTTAAAAGTATTTAGATATGTTTTATATTTAGCTAAACTAACTTTTTATGTTTTTTTAATATTTTATAAACAGGTCTCAAGCTTCCCAAGAAGTTTAAGATAGAACTGTTCATCAAACCCTTGGAATGGAGGAAGAGGTAAGTTATTTGTTTCACCATCTCTTTTTGGTTAAACCGTTTTTTTAATTTGTGATTTTTGATAAAAGCTTTTAGATATGTTTTATATATATATTTTTTTTTTTTAAACAGGTCTCGAGCTTCCCAAGAAGTTTTAAATAGAATTGCTCTTCAAACCGTCGGAATGGTGGAAGAGGTAAGATATTTTATTTACCATCTCTTTTGGGTTAATCCCTTTTTCTTTCTGAAGGTGGTGAGAGCCCATTGAGCCATCACATTTGGGATAAAAATCCAGTCAATTTGGAGGAGGCAAAAAATACCGAACTTACCAGGAGCCTTTAATTCCTCCCACTTGCCAGTACACCTCAGTCTTCTTTGCTTCCATAGGAGAAGGTAAAAATTAAAGTGCTCTTCAGGGGTTCTCAGACCTACATGTGACCCATTATTCCCATCAGAGAGCTGAGAATAGGAAAATGGGATGTACAGGAGTAAACTGGCAGTGATAGTAATTCTCCTTTGGAAGTTTGTCACTGGCCTGCTTCAGGTGTTGCTGGGAATTATCCTTCAGCCTCATCCTATTGGCCTCTCATTGTACACCTGCTTCAGATCTAACCAGGATGGGCTATTGTGTTGGACACAGGTTTACTGCAGCTGGTTAAGAAAGGTGGAGCGAGTTCTAATAGGCAGGTATGTTTATTGTTAATTTTACTCATAGACCCCTATTTATCAAAGTCTGTCGGACCTGATCCGACAGTGCGGATCAGGTCCGACAGACCTCGCTGAATACGGCGAGCAATACGCTCGCCGTATTCAGCATTGCACCAGCAGCTCACAAGAGCTGCTGGTGCAACGCCGCCCCCTGTAGACTCGAGGCCAATCGGTTGCCAGCAGGGGGGTGTCAATCAACCCGATCATACTCGATCGGGTTGATTTCCGGCGATGTCTATCCGCCTGCTCAGAGCAGGCGGACAGGTTATGGAGCAGCGTTCTTTTTGACCGCTGCTTCATAACTTCTGTTTGGCTCGCCAGAAACACGGGGCATCAAGCACCATACGGAGCTTGATAAATATGCCCCTTAGCCTCAGGACAATACACACATAGTTTGGGGCACTTTATAACTTAGAGTCAGTGCTGGGTATTATGTCTTTACATTCTTTGTGTGGGGGTCAGTTTTTTTTGCCTTGTGAAACAGTTTCTGTTATAGGTGTGCTGACTGAGAGACCAATATAGTGTAGGGCAGGTCCCAGGGAGGTTACCTAGATGATTCTCCTGCACTCAGCTATTTGTGAAGTTTTGGCATCTATGCTTCCCCAGAGCAAACATAAGCATTTGCTCGTAGAGGGTGATACTTCAGCTGGTTTCAGTTCATCTGATATATCTAACAGAAGCAGCACATCTGTAACTCTGCTTAACGATTCTGATGTGCAAGATTCAGATACTTCATAAGGTGAGATACTATTTGATAGTCAGGATCCTTGGTTGGACTTGGTTTCTGAGAGCACAGATTTAAGATGGATAATCTGCACACTTTGCTGCAAGAAGTTTTCCAGGCACCTATTCCTACAAAAGAAGAGATCGGTTAATAAACTAGATTTGTTATTTAAGCCTACCTATGTGGTCACAGGTGTGGGAATTCTTATATAAACTTACTCAGCCCATCACTCTGGTTAGAGTTATTGAGGAGCTTACCTTGTGCTTACCTGCCCTCCTGTTCCCTTTTTCACTTTCCTGTATCCTAGTAGTATCTCCTGGCATCCTGCTTAGTCTCCTGTATCCTGCTATACCAGGGACAACTTACCTGTACCCTGCTGTACCAGGGACAACTTACCTGTATCCCACTGTACCTGCTGCAATCACCTGGTATCCCTTGACTATATCACTTATGGTACCTGCTTCCCTGCTGCACTCACCTATTATCCTGTGACAGCCTACTGAGTCTTCTGTATCCTGCTGTACCAGTGGCAACTTACCTGTATCCACCTGCACCTGCTGCACTCACCTGGTATCCCGTGGCAGCCTTCTGAGTCTCCTGTATGCTTTTGTACCAATGGCCGCTTATTTGTATCCCGCTGTACCTGCTGCACTCACCTATTATCCTTTGACAGCCTACTGAGTCTTCTGTATCCTGCTGTACCAGTGGCAGCCTACTTGTATCCTGCTGTACCTGCTGCACTCACCTGGTACCCTGTGACGGGCTGCTGAGTGTCCTGTATCCTGCTGTACCAGCGGCAGCTTACTTGTATCCTGCTGTGCCTGCTGCACTCACCTGGTACCCTGTGACGGCCTGCTGAGTGTCCTGTATCCTGCTGTACCTGCTGCACTCACCTGGTATCCTGTGACGGGCTGCTGAGTGTCCTGTATCCTGCTGTACCTGCTGCACTCACCTGGTATCCTGTGACGGCCTGCTGAGTGTCCTATATCCTGCTGTACCTGCTGCACTCACCTGGTATCCTGTGACGGGCTGCTGAGTGTCCTGTATCTTGCTGTACCTGCTGCACTCACCTTTTACCCTGTGACGGGCTGCTGAGTGTACTGTATCCTGCTGTACCTGCTGCACTCACCTGGTATCCTGTGACGGGCTGCTGAGTGTCCTGTATCCCGCTGTACCTGCTGCACTCACCTGGTATCCTGTGACGGCCTGCTGAGTGTCCTGTATCTCACTGTACCTGCTGCACTCACCTGGTACCCTGTGACGGGCTGCTGAGTGTCCTGTATCCTGCTGTACCTGCTGCACTCACCTGGTATCCTGTGACGGGCTGCTGAGTGTCCTGTATCTTGCTGTACCTGCTGCACTCACCTGGTATCCTGTGACGGCCTGCTGAGTGTCCTGTATCCTGCTGTACCTGCTGCACTCACCTGGTATACTGTGACGGGCTGCTGAGTGTCCTGTATCCTGCTGTACCTGCTGCACTCACCTGGTACCCTGTGATGGGCTACTGAGTGTCCTGTATCCTGCTGTACCTGCTGCACTCACCTGGTATCCTGTGACGGGCTGCTGAGTGTCCTGTATCCTGCTGTACCTGCTGCACTCACCTGCTATCCTGTGATGGGCTGCTGAGTGTCCTGTATCCTGCTGTACCTGCTGCACTCACCTGGTATCCTGTGACGGCCTGCTGAGTGTCCTGTATCCTGCTGTACCTGCTGCACTCACCTGGTACCCTGTGACGGGCTGCTGAGTGTCCTGTATCCTGCTGTACCAGTGTCAACTTACCTGTATCCACCTGCACCTGCTGCACTCACCTGGTATCCCGTGGCAGCCTTCCAAGTTTCCTGTATGCTTTTGTACCAGTGGCAGCTTACTTGTATCCTGCTGTACCTGCTACACTCACCTGGTATCCTGTGACAGGCTGCTGAGTGTGCTGTATCCTGCTGTACCTGCTGTACCTGCTGCACTCACCTGGTACCCTGTGACGGCCTGCTGAGTGTCCTGTATCCTGCTGTACCTGCTGCACTCACCTGGTACCCTGTGACGGGCTGCTGAGTGTCCTGTATCCTGCTGTACCTGCTGCACTCACCTGGTACCCTGTGACGGGCTGCTGAGTGTCCTGTATCCTGCTGTACCAGCGGCAGCTTACTTGTATCCTGCTGTACCTGCTGCACTCACCTGGTACCCTGTGACGGCCTGCTGAGTGTTCTGTATCCTGCTGTACCTGCTGCACTCACCTGGTATCCTGTGACAGGCTGCTGAGTGTCCTGTATCCTGCTGTACCTGCT
The DNA here is from genome assembly GCF_027579735.1 of Bombina bombina. Taxonomy (NCBI): domain Eukaryota; kingdom Metazoa; phylum Chordata; class Amphibia; order Anura; family Bombinatoridae; genus Bombina; species Bombina bombina. The sequence continues at coordinate 577,347,033 of NC_069503.1, read as the reverse complement.
GCACTCACCTGGTATCCTGTGACGGCCTGCTGAGTGTCCTGTATCCTGCTGTACCTGTTGCACTCACCTGGTATACTGTGACAGGCTGCTGAGTGTCCTAAATCCTGCTGTACCTGCTGCACTCACCTGGTATCCTGTGACGCGCTGCTGAGTGTCCTGTATCTTGTTGTACCTGCTGCACTCACCTGGTACCCTGTGACGGCCTGCTGAGTGTCCTGTATCCTGCTGTACCTGCTGCACTCACCTGGTATCCTGTGACGGGCTGCTGAGTGTCCTGTATCCCGCTGTACCTGCTGCACTCACCTGGTATCCTGTGACGGCCTGCTGAGTGTCCTGTATCTCACTGTACCTGCTGCACTCACCTGGTACCCTGTGACGGGCTGCTGAGTGTCCTGTATCCTGCTGTACCTGCTGCACTCACCTGGTATCCTGTGACTGACTGCTGAGTGTCCTGTATCTTGCTGTACCTGCTGCACTCACCTGGTATACTATGACGGGCTGCTGAGTGTCCTGTATCCTGCTGTACCTGCTGCACTCACCTGGTACCCTGTGATGGGCTACTGAGTGTCCTGTATCCTGCTGTACCTGCTGCACTCACCTGGTATCCTATGACGGGCTGCTGAGTGTCCTGTATCCTGCTGTACCTGCTGCACTCACCTGGTATCCTGGGACGGGCTGCTGAGTGTCCTGTATCCTGCTGTACCTGCTGCACTCACCTGGTATCCTGTGACGGCCTGCTGAGTGTCCTGTATCCTGCTGTACCTGCTGCACTCACCTGGTACCCTGTGACGGGCTGCTGAGTGTCCTGTATCCTGCTGTACCAGTGGCAACTTACCTGTATCCACCTGCACCTGCTGCACTCACGTGGTATCCCGTGGCAGCCTTCTGAGTCTCCTGTATGCTTTTGTACCAGTGGCAGCTTACTTGTATCCTGCTGTACCTGCTACACTCACCTGGTATCCTGTGACGGGCTGCTGAGTGTGCTGTATCCTGCTGTACCTGCTGCACTCACCTGGTACCCTGTGACGGCCTGCTGAGTGTCCTGTATCCTGCTGTACCTGCTGCACTCACCTGGTACCCTGTGATGGGCTGCTGAGTGTCCTGTATCCTGCTGTACCTGCTGCACTCACCTGGTACCCTGTGACGGGCTGCTGAGTGTCCTGTATCCTGCTGTACCTGCTGCACTCACCTGGTACCCTGTGACGGGCTGCTGAGTGTCCTGTATCCTGCTGTACCTGCTGCACTCACCTGGTACCCTGTGACGGTCTGCTGAGTGTCCTGTATCCTGCTCTACCTGCTGCACTCACCTGGTACCCTGTGACGGGCTGCTGAGGGTCCTGTATCCTGCTGTACCTGCTGCACTCACCTGGTATCCTGTGACGGGCTGCTGAGTGTCCTATATCCTGCTGTACCTGCTGCACTCACCTGGTATCCTGTGACGGGCTGCTGAGTGTCCTGTATCCTGCTGTACCTGCTGCACTCACCTGGTATCCTGGGACGGGCTGCTGAGTGTCCTGTATCCTGCTGTACCTGCTGCACTCACCTGGTATCCTGTGACGGCCTGCTGAGTGTCCTGTATCCTGCTGTACCTGCTGCACTCACCTGGTATACTGTGACGGGCTGCTGAGTGTCCTGCATCCGCTGTACCTGCTGCACTCACCTGGTATCCTGTGACGGGCTGCGGAGTGTCCTGTATCCCGCTGTACCTGCTGCACTCCCCTGGTACCCTGTGACGGGCTGCTGAGTGTCCTGTATCCTGCTGTACCTGCTGCACTCACCTGGTATCTTGTGACGGGCTGCGGAGTGTCCTGTATCCCGCTGTACCTGCTGCACTCACCTGGTATCTTGTGACGGGCTGCGGAGTGTCCTGTATCCCGCTGTACCTGCTGCACTCACCTGGTATCCTGTGATGGCCTGCTGAGTGTCCTGTATCCTGCTGTACCTGCTGCACTCACCTGGTATCCTGTGACGGGCTGCTGAGTGTCCTGTATCCTGCTGTACCTGCTGCACTCACCTGGTATCCTGTGACGGCCGGTGCTGAGTGTCCTGTATTCTGCTGTACCTGCTGCACTCACCTGGTACCCTGTGACATCCTGCTGAGTGTCCTGTATCCTGCTGTACCTGCTGCACTCACCTGGTATCCTGTGACGGCCGGTGCTGAGTGTCCTGTATTCTGCTGTACCTGCTGCACTCACCTGGTATCCTGTGATGGCCTGCTGAGTGTCCTTTATCCTGCTGTACCTGCTGCACTCACCTGGTACCCTGTGACGGGCTGCTGAGTGTCCTGTATCCTGCTGTACCTGCTGCACACACCTGGTACCCTGTGACGGGCTGCTGAGTGTCCTGTATCCTGCTGTACCTGCTGCACTCACCTGGCACCCTGTGACGGGCTGCTGAGTGTTCTGTATCCTGCTGTACCTGCTGCACTCACCTGGTATCCCATGACTGTCGCACCAACAGTACCCGCTGGATATCCTGTGCCTGCTGAGTCTCCTGAATCCCGTTGCTGAGTCTCCTGAATCCCGTTGCTGAGTCTCCTGTGCCTACTGTACCAGTGGCAGCTTACCTGAATCCTGCTGCATCTATCTGGTATCCTGTGCCAGCCTGTTCCCCTATACCTGCTGGACATTGCTTCTGCTGTTCCCCTTGGTACCTAGTTGCTGGGCTGATCACACAATACCTGATCTTTGGGCTCTTCCTGGACTCTGCTCTTGTTTTACCCTTAGTTTTTGTTTCTCTTGCTTTATTAAAACTTTTTAAAATACTTTTGGTTTCCTGTACGTCTATTGCTGCATATCGAGTTCCACTCACCCTAACCCTCACACTAACAGACCAGTGCATCAGGAGCACCCTGGCTGAGAACTAGTTAAAAGGGACATGAAACTCAAAATGTAACTTTAATGTTCAGAACATGCGATTTTAAAAGACTTTACTTCTACTATCAAATGTACTTCCTTTGTTGAAACGCATACTTAGTTAGGCTCAGGAGCTGCAATGCACTGCTCAGAGCTAGCTGATGGTCGGTTGCACATTTGCCTCTTGTCATTGGCTCACTAGATGTGTTCAGGTAGATCTGTACAAATATATTGCTGCTCTAGATTTAAATGTGTTATCCCCTTTGCAGATATTAAACAGTTATATGTAAACAACAATATAATATAGCCATAAGTGTCCAGGAAAACATGGCTGAGGTGGCAACCCTACCTGGTCATGTCACCGCTCAAACCATGGAAATCTAATTGCCCACCAAAACCTTCCAGATTAATAAACACATTAATTTCAACTATATGAGTGCAAGAATAGGAGTGCTTTTGATTTAACTTGAGTGATGTTAGTATTTAATATTTTTGCTCTCCACTTGTAATCTAGCAATACATCATACCTTTAAAGGGACAGTTAAGTCCAAAAAAACTTTAATGTTTCAAATAGGGCATGTAATTTTAAATAACTTTCCAATTTACTTTTATTACCAATTTTGCTTTGTTCTCTTGGTATTCTTAGTTGAAAACTAAACCTAGGAAGACTTAAATGATAATTTCTAAGCCCTTAAAGGCTGCCTATTATTATCACATGCTTTTGTATTTGCCTTTCACAACAGGGGAGAGCTAGTTCATGTTAGCCATATAGATAACATTGTGATCATGCACGTGGCTTGTGGCAGACACTGCACTATTTAGCTAAAATGAAAGTAAATAGATAATAATTAAAAAGTCATGTGATCAGGGGGCTGTCAGAAGATGCTTAGATACAAGTTAATCACAGAGGTAAAAAGTATATTAATATAACAGTTTTGGTTTTGCAAAACTGGGGAATGGGTAATAAAGGGATTATCTATCTTTTTAAACAGCACAAATTCTGGTGTTAACTATCCCTTTAAGAAAACAAATACAAATTATCTAGCCATTTAAATATACTAAATATATGATGGAAGAAAATCATAAAGGAAAATGGAATTTGATGGACAATAGATTAAATGGTAATTAGAGGTCGAGAGAGGGGGGGAATTTGTAATGCTCGTGGGATATTCCACTATCAGACCGAACTCGACCAGTAGTCTTCTTATCCCGGCTGCGAGCGCGAATGATAGGGAATATCCCAGAGCAGAGAAAATTCGCAAGATGAGGTAAGTGGCACTCGCCACAGGCAGGGTAGTCATCGGATGCAACAGGCAGGGAATCGGAGCAGTCCAAGGGTAAACCACTGCAACGGTCAGGCAGGCAGGGTTTGGCAATGGTAAAGAAGTCCAAGGGTAAACCACTAGAATGGTCAGGCAGGCAGGGTTTGGCAATGGTAAAGCAGTCCAAGGGTAAACCACTAGAATGGTCAGGCAGGCAGGGTTTGACAACAGAGAGGCAATCCAGAACAATAGGGGTTAACAGGCAGAGTGGTCAGACAAGCAGAGTTCCGCAGCAGTATATCAATCTAGAAATTTAGGGGTTAACAGGCAGAGTGGTCAGACAAGCAGAGTTCAGCAGCAGTATATCAATCTAGCAATTTAGGGGTTAACAGGCAGAGCGGTCAGACAAGCAGAGTTCAGCAGCAGTATATCAATCTAGCAATTTAGGGGTTAACAGGCAGAGTGGTCAGACAAGCAGAGTTCATCAGCAGTATATCAATCCAGCAATTTAGGGGTTAACAGGCAGAGTGGTCAGAAAAGCAGAGTTCAGCAGCAGTATATCAATCTAGCAATTTAGGGGTTAACAGGCAGAGTGGTCAGACAAGCAGAGTTCAGCAGCAGCATATCAATCCAGCAATTTAGGGGTTAACAGGCAGAGTGGTCAGAAAAGCAGAGTTCAGCAGCAGTATATCAATCCAGCAATTTAGGGGTTAACAGGCAGAGTGGTCAGACAAGCAGAGTTCAGCAGCAGTATATCAACAATAAGGCAATCAGATGATGTCAGCGCCGCACGCATCTGGACCCAACACAGCCCCTGACAACGATCAAGGAAAGAGACACTGTGCCCCTAGCAACAGCTAGAGCGGCGCGGCCTGACAGAATTATGGTATTGTTCATTACTTTTATTATTATTATTTGTCTACAATTATAATTTTTTTACATTGTTTGGAAACATATTGTATGTAAACTTATTTCATTTATATTTTAGGTTAATATTTTTATTGTAAAATAGTTAATAGAGTTATCATCCATTGTTGACCGGTTTACACCTAATTGGCGAGAAATTTTGAGCTCTAAGTACTGAGACAGTGAGGCCTTCAGTGGCAACAAAATGCTTGTTGTTCTCATCTACCCCTGGTGACGGCAGATAACAAAAGGCCCAACAAGTCTGCCCAAAATGTCCTAAAAGTATCAATTTAGCTAGTTTGTAGTATAGCTTTATGCTTTTCCCCGGCATTCTTGAAGTTCCTCACAGTGATTTGTCATTACCACCTCTAGTGAAAGCTTATTCTATTAATCAATCACCTGTTCTGTAAAGAAGTTTTTCCGCAAATTACTCCTGAATCTACTACTCTTGCTTGAGATCATAAACCTTTTTCTTGAATTTTTATTTTTTTATGAAAAATACAGCTTTAGCTTTACTAAGTCCCTTAATATACTTGAAAGTTATTATCATTTCTCTTCTCTCCTCAAAGCTATACATATTTAGGTAATGAAGCCTTTCCTGGTAAGTTTTATTTTTTTGAACCATGTACCATTTTAGTAGCCCTGCTTTGCACAGGTAAAAAAGACAATAAATACTGTATTTTTTTCTTGATTTAACTTGTGAGCATGGGATCTGCGCAACTTCTAAAACTTTTTTGGAGGATCTGCAGAGGATAAGGAGTGCAAATGGTAGTGCTTCTAGACCTTAATAGAGATTGGACCCAAACCCTCAATGTGTAATTGTGGAGGAAAGTACATTTAACCAAGGTTGTAAGCAGCCATAAAATCCACTAACTGAACTGGGGAGAAAAAATAATACCTATCTACTATCTTCTCTATCACTTAAAGGAGATCCAAGTGTATTTGAGAACTTTCACTACTGTTGCTGTGCTGCCTATAACTCCTGGGAATATAGAAGTCTATGGCTACGGTTGCAGCAGAGGCAAAAGTTGGAGGGGAGCTGGCTGTTCACCCATAGTCATGATCAGTGTGTTTGTGGTGAAGAGAAAGTTCCCTATTATATCAAATGACTTTCTGGACTCTCTCACTGCATTATGTGCAACATTTAAGTCTGGGGTAGGCTTGATTTTTCTGCTTATAATGAATACCTGCTTTAAAGTTGTGGGATTACAAAAGCTTGTCTTTCTGTTGTGGTATAGACACACTTTAATTGGTTTGCAATATTATCCTACAAGACAGTTACCCAAATAATTTAGTATGAACTATGCTAATCTATTCATACAGATCATTTGCACTGAGGAATATTTCAGATTGCCTCTATATATGATGACTTTCAATTTGAAATTTGTATTGGCTATAAATGTTTGTTTATGGTTTCTCTTATATACAGACTTTCAGACCCATTTATCAAGCTTGAGCTTGATAAATGGAGCTTGAGGGCCCAGAAACAGCAGTTATTAAGCAGCGGTCTAAAGACCGCTGCTCCATAACGCTGTCCGCCTGCTCTGAACAGGTGGACAGACATCACCGGAATTCAACCCGATCGAGTACGATCGGGTTGATTGACACCCCCTGCTGGTGGCTGATTGGCCGCGAGTCTGCGGGGGGCGGCGTTGCACCAGCAGCTCACAAGAGCTGCTGGTGCAATGCTGAATATGGAGAGCGTATTGCGCTCCGCATTCAGCGATGTCTGTCGGACCTGATCCGCACTGTCGGATAAGGTCCGACAGACATTTGATAAATAGGCCTCATGATCTGGACATATTTTCACCATATTGTTTGCTCCACAGAAATATTTTGATGACAGATAACCATAAACCCAACTAACCTGCCCACAATTTCCTAAAGTATAAACTTATCTAGTTTGTAGTATAGCCTTATACTTATCCCAGGCATTCTTGAAGTCCCTCATAGTGTTTGTCATTACCACTTCTAATGAAAGTTTATCCCATAAATTAATCACCCATTTTGTAAAGAAGAGCTTCAGCAAATTACTCCTAAATCTACTACCCTTCAACTTGAGATCATGACCCCTTGTTCTCAAATTTTTTCTTTTTATCACATCTTCAGCTTTACTAAGCCCCATAATATACTTGAAAGTTATTATCATATCACCTCTTTCTCTTCTCTAAGCTATACATTTTTACTCCATTGAGTCTTTCATGGTAAATTGTATTTTTTAGCCCATGTACCATTTTAGTAACCCTGCTTTGCCCAGATTCCAGTTTGTTTATATCCCTTTTGGAGATATAGGGGCCGAATTATCATTGTGCGAGCGGACATGATCCAATATTGCGGATCATGTCCGCTGCACATCAATAAATGCCGACAGCATACGCTCTCGGCATTTATCATTGCACCAGCAGTTCTTGTGAACTGCTGGTGCAATACCGCCCCCTGCAGATTCGCTGCCAGATGTCAATCAACCCAATCGTATTCAATCGGGTTGATTTCTGGCGATTTCTGTCCGCCGCCTCAGAGCAGGCGGACAGGTTATGGAGCAGCGGTCTTTAGACCGCTGCTTCATAACATGTGTTTCCGGTGAACCTGAAGGCTCGCCAGAAACACAGGGCATCAAGCTCCGTACGGAGCTTGATAAATATGCCCCATGGCCTCCAAAACTGCACACAATACTCAAGATGAGGCCTAACTAGTGATCTGTAAGGAACCTTACTATGACCTAGTTTCATTGAGGTGGTAATGTTTGGAAACTGGTGGTAACATACATTTTCTCTATAGACTTTAATGGAGATAAATGTTTTTATCACCAGTTTCCAAACTTTACCACCTAAAATGGAAAATATGGCCTATTTCTGCTGCAAATACCTCTACCAATACAACCAATCATTCTACTGCAATATTACATTGTTTACTGAATTTTAAATAATCTGAAATAATAATTTCCAAGTCCCGTTCCTCATTTATAACAGTCAGTAAAGTGTCATTGAGTATGTAATTAATGTTTGGATTTTTCATTCCTAAATGCATAATTTTGTACTTTGCAGTGTTAAACTTTAGATCCCAGTCATTTGTCCAGTCCTCCAATTTTACAATATCACTTCTCATTTGGTCCATGCTCCTGGAACATCTACTCTATTATAAATGTTTGTATCATCAGCAAGCAGACATACTTTCCTCTGTAACCCTTTGCTGATATCATTGATAAATATGTTAAAAGAAACAGATTCTAGAATTGACCCCTGAGGAACACCACTAGTAACCCCCCTCTTTACTGAATGCATTTAATTTACTAAGACACTCTCGCCTAGATTACGTGTTTTGAGCGCTATCGGGAAATTAACGAACACAACAAAAGTGCCGTTATTTAATCCCATTACAAGTTTTAAAAAACCCGGCTTGTGTGGGCGATATGGGGTTTTTAAGCTCCATACCGCACCAAAAACAAGCGCTGTTTTGACGTGCTCGTGCATGCTTTCCTCATAGACATCAATGGGGAGAGCAGGTCAGAAAAAAGTCTAACACCTGCGATCGCGGAAAGAAAAGCTTCGTAACGCAGCCCCATTGATGTCTATGGGGAAAAAGAAACTAACGTTTAAACCTGTTAGTGTTAGGTTTGTTTTTTAAGGCTTTTTTTGGGTGGGTTTTATTTTTAGATTAGGGTTTGGGCAGCAAAAGAACGAAATGCCCTTTTAAGGATAATGCCCATACAAATGCCCTTTTCAGGGCAATTGGTAGCTTTAGGTTTTTTTAGATTTAGGTTTTTTATTTTGGGGGGATGGTTGGGTGGTGGGTTTTACTGTTGGGGGGGTATTTGTATTTTTTTTTTTACAGGTAAAAGAGCTTTGGCGCAATGCCCCACAAAAGGCCTTTTTAAGGGCCATTGGTAGTTTATTGTAGGCTAGGGTTTTTTTTTATTTTGGGTGGGCTTTTTTATTTTGATAGGGCTATTAGATTAGGTGTAATTCTTTTTTATTTTTGATAATTTCGTTTGTTATTTTCCGTAATTTAGTGTTTTTGGAGGATCTGCAGAGGATAAGGAGTGCAAATGGTAGTGCTTCTAGACCTTAATAGAGATTGGACCCAAACCCTCAATGTGTAATTGTGGAGGAAAGTACATTTAACCAAGGTTGTAAGCAGCCATAAAATCCACTAACTGAACTGGGGAGAAAAAATAATACCTATCTACTATCTTCTCTATCACTTAAAGGAGATCCAAGTGTATTTGAGAACTTTCACTACTGTTGCTGTGCTGCCTATAACTCCTGGGAATATAGAAGTCTATGGCTACGGTTGCAGCAGAGGCAAAAGTTGGAGGGGAGCTGGCTGTTCACCCATAGTCATGATCAGTGTGTTTGTGGTGAAGAGAAAGTTCCCTATTATATCAAATGACTTTCTGGACTCTCTCACTGCATTATGTGCAACATTTAAGTCTGGGGTAGGCTTGATTTTTCTGCTTATAATGAATACCTGCTTTAAAGTTGTGGGATTACAAAAGCTTGTCTTTCTGTTGTGGTATAGACACACTTTAATTGGTTTGCAATATTATCCTACAAGACAGTTACCCAAATAATTTAGTATGAACTATGCTAATCTATTCATACAGATCATTTGCACTGAGGAATATTTCAGATTGCCTCTATATATGATGACTTTCAATTTGAAATTTGTATTGGCTATAAATGTTTGTTTATGGTTTCTCTTATATACAGACTTTCAGACCCATTTATCAAGCTTGAGCTTGATAAATGGAGCTTGAGGGCCCAGAAACAGCAGTTATTAAGCAGCGGTCTAAAGACCGCTGCTCCATAACGCTGTCCGCCTGCTCTGAACAGGTGGACAGACATCACCGGAATTCAACCCGATCGAGTACGATCGGGTTGATTGACACCCCCTGCTGGTGGCTGATTGGCCGCGAGTCTGCGGGGGGCGGCGTTGCACCAGCAGCTCACAAGAGCTGCTGGTGCAATGCTGAATATGGAGAGCGTATTGCGCTCCGCATTCAGCGATGTCTGTCGGACCTGATCCGCACTGTCGGATAAGGTCCGACAGACATTTGATAAATAGGCCTCATGATCTGGACATATTTTCACCATATTGTTTGCTCCACAGAAATATTTTGATGACAGATAACCATAAACCCAACTAACCTGCCCACAATTTCCTAAAGTATAAACTTATCTAGTTTGTAGTATAGCCTTATACTTATCCCAGGCATTCTTGAAGTCCCTCATAGTGTTTGTCATTACCACTTCTAATGAAAGTTTATCCCATAAATTAATCACCCATTTTGTAAAGAAGAGCTTCAGCAAATTACTCCTAAATCTACTACCCTTCAACTTGAGATCATGACCCCTTGTTCTCAAATTTTTTCTTTTTATCACATCTTCAGCTTTACTAAGCCCCATAATATACTTGAAAGTTATTATCATATCACCTCTTTCTCTTCTCTAAGCTATACATTTTTACTCCATTGAGTCTTTCATGGTAAATTGTATTTTTTAGCCCATGTACCATTTTAGTAACCCTGCTTTGCCCAGATACCAGTTTGTTTATATCCCTTTTGGAGATATAGGGGCCGAATTATCATTGTGCGAGCGGACAGGATCCAATATTGCGGATCATGTCCGCTGCACATCAATAAATGCCGACAGCATACGCTCTCGGCATTTATCATTGCACCAGCAGTTCTTGTGAACTGCTGGTGCAATACCACCCCCTGCAGATTCGCTGCCAGATGTCAATCAACCCAATCGTATTCAATCGGGTTGATTTCTGGCGATTTCTGTCCGCCGCCTCAGAGCAGGCGGACAGGTTATGGAGCAGCGGTCTTTAGACCGCTGCTTCATAACATGTGTTTCCGGTGAACCTGAAGGCTCGCCAGAAACACAGGGCATCAAGCTCCGTACGGAGCTTGATAAATATGCCCCATGGCCTCCAAAACTGCACACAATACTCAAGATGAGGCCTAACTAGTGATCTGTAAGGAACCTTACTATGACCTAGTTTCATTGAGGTGGTAATGTTTGGAAACTGGTGGTAACATACATTTTCTCTATAGACTTTAATGGAGATAAATGTTTTTATCACCAGTTTCCAAACTTTACCACCTAAAATGGAAAATATGGCCTATTTCTGCTGCAAATACCTCTACCAATACAACCAATCATTCTACTGCAATATTACATTGTTTACTGAATTTTAAATAATCTGAAATAATAATTTCCAAGTCCCGTTCCTCATTTATAACAGTCAGTAAAGTGTCATTGAGTATGTAATTAATGTTTGGATTTTTCATTCCTAAATGCATAATTTTGTACTTTGCAGTGTTAAACTTTAGATCCCAGTCATTTGTCCAGTCCTCCAATTTTACAATATCACTTCTCATTTGGTCCATGCTCCTGGAACATCTACTCTATTATAAATGTTTGTATCATCAGCAAGCAGACATACTTTCCTCTGTAACCCTTTGCTGATATCATTGATAAATATGTTAAAAGAAACAGATTCTAGAATTGACCCCTGAGGAACACCACTAGTAACCCCCCTCTTTACTGAATGCATTTAATTTACTAAGACACTCTCGCCTAGATTACGTGTTTTGAGCGCTATCGGGAAATTAACGAACACAACAAAAGTGCCGTTATTTAATCCCATTACAAGTTTTAAAAAACCCGGCTTGTGTGGGCGATATGGGGTTTTTAAGCTCCATACCGCACCAAAAACAAGCGCTGTTTTGACGTGCTCGTGCATGCTTTCCTCATAGACATCAATGGGGAGAGCAGGTCAGAAAAAAGTCTAACACCTGCGATCGCGGAAAGAAAAGCTTCGTAACGCAGCCCCATTGATGTCTATGGGGAAAAAGAAACTAACGTTTAAACCTGTTAGTGTTAGGTTTGTTTTTTAAGGCTTTTTTTGGGTGGGTTTTATTTTTAGATTAGGGTTTGGGCAGCAAAAGAACTAAATGCCCTTTTAAGGGTAATGCCCATACAAATGCCCTTTTCAGGGCAATTGGTAGCTTTAGGTTTTTTTAGATTTAGGTTTTTTATTTTGGGGGGATGGTTGGGTGGTGGGTTTTACTGTTGGGGGGGTATTTGTATTTTTTTTTTTACAGGTAAAAGAGCTTTGGCGCAATGCCCCACAAAAGGCCTTTTTAAGGGCCATTGGTAGTTTATTGTAGGCTAGGGTTTTTTTTTATTTTGGGTGGGCTTTTTTATTTTGATAGGGCTATTAGATTAGGTGTAATTCTTTTTTATTTTTGATAATTTCGTTTGTTATTTTCCGTAATTTAGTGTTTGTTATTTTTTGTAATTTAGTCTTCTTTTTTTTGTAATTAGATACTTTGTCATTTTTAGTAATAGTGTTAGGATTTTTTTAATGTGTAGTTTAGTTTATTTAATTGGTAGTCAGTTTAATTTTAGTTTAATAATTGTATTAGTTTAATTGTTAGTTTAAACTTAGTTTTTTTAATTTGACAGGTAAGTTTAAATTAAATTTAAGCTAGGGAAATTGTAATTATAATATAACGTTAGAGGTGCGTTAGTTTTAGGGGTTACTAGTTTAAATTACTTTATTGCGATGTAGGGGGCTTTCGGTTTAGGGGTTATTAGTTTAATTTATTATATTTAGTTGTGGGGGGCTTTCAGGTTAGGGGTTAATAGGTTTATTATAGTGGCGGCAGTGTAGGGCTTAATAACTTTAGTATAGTGGGGGCGATGTGGGCGGACGGCAGATTAGGGGTTAATACTATTTAAATAGTGTTTGCAATGCGGGAGGGCGTGGTTTATGGGTTAATAACTTTAGTATAGTGGTGCTGATGTCAGGGAGCGGCGGAATAGGGGTTAATACATTTTATTAATGGCGGCGATGTTAGGAGGGGCAGATTAGGGGTTAATAAATTTATTATAGTATTTGTGATGTGGGAGGGCCTCGGTTTAGGGGTTAATAGGTAGTTTATGGGTGTTAGTGTACTTTTTAACACAGTTATAAGTTTTATGTTACAGCTTTGTAGCGTAAAACTCATAACTACTGACTTTAGATGGCGTTACGGATCTTGTCGTTTTAGAGTATAACGCTTGATTTTTAGCCTCACCGCAAAACTCATAATACCAGCGCTATGGGAATCCCATTAAAAAGCGTCATTTTTAAGAGTGCGGTCCTGACTTGCGTTACAGGCTAAAAGGCTTGCAGTATACCTATACTGACAAGGCTCGTAATGGCTGCAGTGCTGTTTTAACGATGAAAATACCATATTTTCAGCGTTAAGAGCCGTAACGCACAACTCGTAATCTAGCTGTCAGTTTCCTATTCTTAAAGGACCACTAAGCACAGTAGAATTGCATATTCAATAAATGCGTAATACAAAGACAATTCAAAAGCACTTAGTTTGAATTTCAAATGAATAGATTTTATTTTTTTCTGACAAATGTCAGTTAGTTACATTTTTCATCCTAATGCATCATTTGATAGCCATCAGCCAATCACAAAATGCATACATGTATATCCTGTGATTCTTGCCCATACTCAGTAGGAGTTGGTGCCTTATAAATTGGGCATATAAAAATATTGAATGAAACGGAAAAAGGAGGGCGGAAATTCTATATGTGGCTAAGGGTAATAGTAGTTACTACAGCTAATGGATAAATATTCAAGCCGACATTACATATATTCAAGACAAAATGCTGGAACTCCAAAACATCCCAATAACTGGAGAAAGGAGAGGACTTACTGTGGGGTCCCGTATACAGATCTTAGGGTAACTATAGCAGGTAGCAGCCAGAATTCTCAATCGACTTGTTTTCCAAATCTAGAAGTATCTGTTCGTTCCCACTGCATCTGGACCCAATAGAATCCGGCGTCTTCTCTGCCATGCCACTGATTGGCTCTGCTGTCAGGCGTAAATGGTAAGACAAACGAATCGTCCCATGCTCTGTTCTGTAACGTGAGATCAAGCGGCCAATCCAAAAGTAGCACTCTCCTAAAGTGTAAAAGCATCGACTGTCAACGGCTGAATCCAAACAGATGCTGTCCAGGAGAATCAGTTTTCTGACTAGCTGGCAAAGAGGATTCAAAAGTGAAAGAAGCAGCAAAAACTGATGTCTTGAATAAAAAGTTCATACTTTTTTTTAATGTATATTAAAAGAAACGGAGGCGGGGGGCGTGTCTAAGCCACAGCCATGATCAGTCATGAAATCCAGCAGCTCCAACTACACATTGAATAATCTTTGGAATATTTTGCCCAGTGCACCCTCATCCTGCTCTAAGATACTAAATAACCATCACAGAGAAGTTCTGGAACCTAGCGATACCATTATCTTTATGCTCCTATAACCAGAAGATCCCATTAGGGTAAGGTTAAACACTGCGGCCTATATCGCATGCTCATCAAACCCCCTCCCCCCCCCCGGATAGAAATGAAACCGGGTAAAGCTATTGACACTCGCTGCACTTATAATACATCATCATCCTTAGATCCTTGTGTAACAGAAACCTGAAGTGTCTGTGGAGAAGAATAGAGAAATCATAGAACCATACCAACTTACAGTGGAGTCTGAAATCTTACATCTCCTACAATGGATATCCTTCAAAATGGAGGCTCACTATTCCTCCCTCAGGCTGAGTTTAAGAGCGGAGTAGAGCGACGTAGTCTCGGCTCAAGAATCAGCCGCACACATTACCAACGAGTCTCCTGATTGCTATGGCCGGGAATCGTAAGGTTGAATGTATAGTGTAACCAAGCGAGGCCATTTGTACAGACACACCACCAGTCACAGATGGATTGGTCTCTCTAAATTATAAGTGTACTGTAAGGATTTAGTAGAGAGTGAGGATGGATCACAACTGCAGAGTATGCAAAATAAATGATTTGTATCACTTTTGGCAAATGGACTATTGAACAGCATAGACCAAGCTGCTTTCAGTGAAGTTGTTATTCTCAAGTAATTGAATTGCAGATCAGAAACTTGTCTGGCAACAAATGATGTAAATCACAAATGCTGTTGAACGTCACAGCAGTAGTATAGACATAAACAAAGGCTGGATCAGAAGAAATATAAAAAATAAATCAGTTTGTTAGTAGCAATCTTTAGAGTTCAGCTAGCTCCCAGTACGATAAATCTTGATAAAGAAAAGTAGAGTTCCAGGAGGCAGGTAGTGTTGCTATTAGTGCTGGAGTAAGATATAACAGTTCAGTGTGAGGTGTAACTCTCAGTTTTAGACACAGTTAGTTAGTTTGTCACTGAATGGTATACACAGGTGCTGATAGTCTTGCGGTCAGTAGAGTAGCAGGGAAAAGCAAAGTTCAATGTGTATTTATACAGCACAGCTTAAAGTAACTACAGCGCTTACCCCTAGTCACCGGATGGTGTGTAATAGAAGCGGAGTTAATTCTGAGATGTCCTTGTACTTAGTCCGTGGGAGGTTGTTTGTAGAAGAGTTGCGCTGTGTTGCAGTGGAAGAGAGGTTGAAGTCCGGTGTGTGAGAAACGCTTCAGTGGCTCAGATGAGATAGAAACTCAGAGGGAGAAGGCAGCAAACACACTGCAGTATGAAATAAGTCTCTGTTGTAGCGTGCACGCTAAAAAAGAAAAACTCGCCTCTGTAAAACTTTCTGTAGGCAAAATGAGCATGTGAACCGGCAGTATAAAATAAGTAATCCCAAGGTAGTAGCTGATTCAATAATTTGGAAGAAAAGCAGACTGGTTTGTTTTCAGAAAAAACACACAGCAAGTGGAAAACAAACACGCTTCAGAGCTAGTCTAGAAACTTAATAATTAAGCACCTGTCTGCAGTCAGCTGATGCCTTAAGTACAGGTAAGGCTGAAGTCAGGTGAATGGGAAAGGCATAGGTAAAAGATGGAGCGGAATCCTTACATAAGGTGAATGGGAAAGGCATATGTAAAACATGGAGCGGAATCCTTACATACGCCCCCCTTCAAGCAAGCCGATCCTCGGCTTGATGTTTAGGTCTAAGGGGATATCGTCTGTGGAAACGAGAGATGAGTCTAGGTGCATCTATATTGGTATAAGGCTCCCAAGTGTCATCATCAGGTGAGTAGCCTTTCCATCTGACCAGATATTGTAAAACACCTTTATGCCGTCTGGAATCCAGGAGGTCTTGAATTTCATAAGTGTCCGGATCTAAGGGTACAGGTACAGGTGGTAAAATGGTTTTCACTAAAGGATCATCTGAAGCTGGTTTAAGAAGGGACACATGAAAAGTAAGATGGATGGGTATAGAACTAGGAAGGTCCAGAGTAACTGCATTTGGGTTAACAACGTGAGTGATAGTGAACGGTCCGATATATAATCCTGCTAGTTTTTTACTGGGAACAGGGATTTTGATGTTTTTTGTCGAAAGCCAAACTTTATCACCTATGGCATAAGATGGTGATGGTCGTCTGCGTAAGTCGTAGTATTTCTTCTGTGAGGTCTGAGCCTGTTGAATATTTGTTTTTAGGAAGTGGAAGTTTTCAGCGAGCTTCTGTAGTAGATCATCTACAGAAGGAGAATTTGGGTTATCCGTTTGTTCCAGGGAGAAATGAGGATGAAAAGCATAGTTTGCAAAGAAGGGTGAAACTTTGGTGGATGAATTAACCGAGTTATTGTAGGCAAATTCGGCCAGATATAGGTATGGTGACCATTCATTTTGCTGATAAGAGCAATAACAGCGTAGATACTGCTCTAGCCATTGATTTAATTTCTCTGTTTGGCCATTTGTTTGTGGATGGAAGGCAGTACTTAGGCGATGATCAATTTTTAGTTGAGCAGAAAGACTTTTCCAGAACTTCGAAGTAAACTGAGTACCCCTATCAGTTGTTATGATGGAAGGAATTCCGTGGTATCTGACAATCGAATTTAAGAAGAGTTGTGCTGTCTCACTGGAAGTGGGAAGTTTGTTAAAAGGGATAAAATGAGCCATTTTGGTCAGGATGTCTGTGACAACTAGAATGGTGTTGAAACCTGAACTCACAGGTAATTCAACTATGAAGTCCATGCCGAGATGTAACCAAGGTCTATCAGGTATTTGAATCGGAAGAAGATGTCCATATGGCTTGGCCCTTTCCTTTTTGGAAGTAATAAATATGGAGCAGTTTGAGATATAGTTTTTAACAGATGTTTCCAAATTTGGCCACCAGTAGGATCTGCTGAGAAGTTCCTTTGTTTTCGTAATACCTGGATGTCCAAGGAGAGGTGGATCATGATGTTGTTTAATTAGAGCAGGTCTAAGAATCTCGGGGACATACAAGAGAGTCCCATGATAGTAGAGGTTGTTTCTATGAGATAGTCGGAGTTGAGGTAGCTGAGGATCTGACCGTAAAGCTGTTTGAAGTTGCGTCTTGAAGGTGGACAGTAGACCCAAAAATCTATCTGGGGGAATGATAGAAGTAGATTCCTGAGTGTTTGGAGGTCTAGGGTCTTTCCTAGAAAGTGCGTCCGCCTTTCCATTTTTAGAGCCGGGCCTGTAGATGATTTGATAGTTAAACCTGCTGAAGTATAGGCTCCATCTTACCTGTCGACTAGAGAGAGTTTTATTCCTCTGTAGGAACTCGAGATTACGGTGATCCGTGTAGATGATTATTGGTAAGACGGTGCCCTCCAGGAGATGCCTCCAATGTTCAAAGGCACGTTTTATCGCCAGGAGTTCCTTTTCTCCAACAGCATAGTTCATCTCAGGTGCAGAAAGAATTTTGGAATAGAAAGCTACTGGATGTAGTGGTTGGGATATACTGCGTCTTTGCGAGAGGACAGCTCCAAGGGCATAATCGGAGGAATCCACCTCCAAAATGAATTGGAGAGAAGGGTCAGGAAATTGAAGTATTGGAGCTGAGCAGAAGGAGTTTTTTTAATGAGTTGAAAGCTTCAGTTGCCTTGGAGTTCCAGGTGAAAGGTGTACTGGAACTGGTGAGTACAGTGAGAGGTTTAGCAATTTGAGAGAAATTTTTAATAAACTTTCTATAATAGTTGCTAAACCCGAGGAAACGTTGTAGTTCCTTCCTATTTTTTGGTTGTGGCCAGCTTTTTACTGAATCGACTTTGTTAGCCTGCATTTGGATACCTTTTGGGCCAATGGAGTACCCCAAAAAATCTATTTCTTTGGTGTGGAATACACACTTTTCTAGCTTTGCATATAGCCTATGAACTTGAAGCCTGGAAAGTATCCAACTAACATGTTTAACATGTTCTTCAAGCGTGTTTGAGTACACTAGAATGTCATCCAGGTATACGACCACACAAGTATCAAGAAGATCGTGAAATATATCGTTAATAAAATACTGGAATGTGGCCGGGGCGTTAGTTAACCCGAACGGCATTACCAGGTACTCAAACAGGCCGTATCTTGTCCTAAAAGCGGTCAACCACTCATCCCCTTTTCTTATGCGGACAAGGTTATAAGCCCCTCTTAGATCTAATTTGGTGAAGATTTTGGCATGTTCGAGGCGTTCAATGAGTTCGGGGATGAGTGGTAGGGGATACCTGTTTTTTATCGTAATTTTATTGAGTTCCCTGAAGTCGATGATTGGTCGAAGGGAGTTATCTTTGTTTCTTACAAAGAAGAATCCGTCTGCTGCTGGAGAGACTGAAGGACGTATAAAACCTTTTTTTAAGTTTTCATCTAAATACGTCTTTAAATGATCAAGCTCGGGTTGGAAAAGAGGGTAGAGATGACCGTAGGGAGGAGTGGTACCAGGTTTGAGGTCGATCGGACAGTCATACGACCGATGAGGAGGTAGAGTATCAGCTTCCTTCTTACTGAATACGTCTGCAAACTTCTCATATACTTTAGGTATGTGTGGAGTTTCTGTCAAATGGAAGAGAACAGAATGATTTAGACAGGTTTGCTGGCAATATGGTGAAACAAATTTTACTTCCAAAGAACTCCAATTGATCACAGGTTCGTGTAAACGAAGCCATTGCAACCCTAGTACAATGGGGAATAGAGGAGAGGTAATAACATCAAAGGTGATGTATTCCTGATGTGAACCTAGGGTGGATACCAGAATGGGAATTGTATGCTGAGTAATAGGACCAGAAGAAATTTCAGACCCATCTACAACCCGTATAGAGACAGGAGACAATTTAGTGATGAGAGGTATTTTATTTTTTTCAACAATAGCTTTATCTATGTAATTCCCTTGGGCTCCTGTGTCAATTATAGCTTCTTTCGTCATGCGATTGCTGTCCCACTGTAAAGAGAGGGTTAAAGTACAGTGAATTGGTTTATCATGTTCAATCATTGAAGTCAAATGTAAGAGAGACTTACTATTTTTATTTTTACGTAGGGAGGGGCATTCGTGGATAGGATGGTTTGGACTTCAACAATACATACACAGTCCTTTTGATTTTCTTCTAAACCTTTCTTCAGAGGTCAATGGACCCCTCATAAAGCCTATATCCATAGGTTCAGGCACACTTGATGAAGAAGCAGTTGGAGGAGGATGGAATGATCTCTTGTAAGAAGAATCCCCAATTTGACGCTCTGACTTCCTTTCGCGAAGCCTTCTATCTATTTGCATTGAGAGCTTCATGAGGCCGTCTAAGGAGTCAGGGAGATCAGTTCGGGCTAGCTCATCTTTAACTGCTTCTGAGAGTCCTAGGCGAAATTGGTTTCTTAAGGCAATCACGTTCCATTGGGAGTCAATGGCATGTTGTTTAAACTCCGTTATATAAACTTCAACAGGACGGTTGCCTTGCTTTAGTTTCCGCATCTTGCTTTCTGCAGTCAATTGTAAATTTGAGTCTGAATAAAGTTCATCCATGACTGCTAGAAAAGACTGTAAGGATGATAGAATAGGATCGTTGGTTTCAAAGAGCGTGTCTGCCCAGATTCGGGGTTCACCCCGTAGATAGGTAATCATTGTGAGCACTTTAATCTTATCATTAGGATATGTGAGTGGCTTAAGGTTGAAAGTGAGGAGGCAGGCATTCCTATATTGGCGATAGAGACTCCTATCACCATTGAACAAATCAGGTGCTGCAATCTGTGGTTCCACAATAGATTCAGCATCTTTTGCTTTGGGAGGAGTTGTCTCTCTTATAACCTTAGTTAAAGTCTCATTTTCAACCTTTAGATCTCTAAGGCCTTGACTGAGTTCATCTACTCTTTTAGACAGGTTGTAAACGAATTGGGGCAATTCTGCTGGATCCATATTTTATAAGGCTTAATTATTCTGTAAGGATTTAGTAGAGAGTGAGGATGGATCACAACTGCAGAGTATGCAAAATAAATGATTTGTATCACTTTTGGCAAATGGACTATTGAACAGCATAGACCAAGCTGCTTTCAGTGAAGTTGTTATTCTCAAGTAATTGAATTGCAGATCAGAAACTTGTCTGGCAACAAATGATGTAAATCACAAATGCTGTTGAACGTCACAGCAGTAGTATAGACATCAACAAAGGCTGGATCAGAAGAAATATAAAAAATAAATCAGTTTGTTAGTAGCAATCTTTAGAGTTCAGCTAGCTCCCAGTACGATAAATCTTGATAAAGAAAAGCAGAGTTCCAGGAGGCAGGTAGTGTTGCTATTAGTGCTGGAGTAAGATATAACAGTTCAGTGTGAGGTGTAACTCTCAGTTTTAGACACAGTTAGTTAGTTTGTCACTGAACGGTATACACAGGTGCTGATAGTCTTGCGGTCAGTAGAGTAGCAGGGAAAAGCAAAGTTCAATGTGTATTTGTACAGCACAGCTTAAAGTAACTACAGCGCTTACCCCTAGTCACCGGATGGTGTGTAATAGAAGCGGAGTTAATTCTGAGATGTCCTTGTACTTAGTCCGTGGGAGGTTGTTTGTAGAAGAGTTGCGCTGTGTTGCAGTGGAAGAGAGGTTGAAGTCCGGTGTGTGAGAAACGCTTCAGTGGCTCAGATGAGATAGAAACTCAGAGGGAGAAGGCAGCAAACACACTGCAGTATGAAATAAGTCTCTGTTGTAGCGTGCACGCTAAAAAAGAAAAACTCGCCTCTGTAAAACTTTCTGTAGGCAAAATGAGCATGTGAACCGGCAGTATAAAATAAGTAATCCCAAGGTAGTAGCTGATTCAATAATTTGGAAGAAAAGCAGACTGGTTTGTTTTCAGAAAAAACACACAGCAAGTGGAAAACAAACACGCTTCAGAGCTAGTCTAGAAACTTAATAATTAAGCACCTGTCTGCAGTCAGCTGATGCCTTAAGTACAGGTAAGGCTGAAGTCAGGTGAATGGGAAAGGCATAGGTAAAAGATGGAGCGGAATCCTTACATAAGGTGAATGGGAAAGGCATATGTAAAACATGGAGCGGAATCCTTACATGTACAGATACCTAGCCACGGAGGAGATCTTGCATAGAGCTACCAAATGCAGGTGAGTGGTTTCCCCTGGGGGCCCTGGAGATGCGGCCAGTCAAAGGGGGGCCTGGAATAGACTCTAAGCTGAACTGTTCGGGTACTCATGTTGTCACACAGCCTGCCAGGTTCATGTAAATCCAGAATCCTGATCTTGTCCTGAGAAACACTGATCTTACTACACATGCTGGGTGCACGATACTTTACATGCCAACTTGCCATGACTGTGGCGCTCTGGATGTTTACTCTCAGAGAAACTCTGACTCAATATTATCAGCACGTGGCATAGGGTAGCAGAGTGAAGGAACCTTGGAACGCTAATGTAAGGATAAGACCTTCAACTTGCAGCCTCACACACGCATCTTGAATAGAGACATATTATTCCCCTACAGCCCTCCTAACCCTGCTTTAGCATGGAACTCACACTTTATGCAAAGAGACAGTTACTTCCCCTAAAACACTACCTATTCTTTGCCACTGTATAAATAGTCATATAAGTGTTAACACAAACTATTATATTGGTCTTACAGGATGGAAATCTTGTATATTTGGTAATGTTGCCTGTTATGTTGTTGTAATATGCAATAGAGAACATGGATACCCAGTGGAATTGATTCCGTGTATGGGAACCAATCTCCCTGTAAATACTAGCATCATATGATTTAACTTTCTACCACGTATACCCATTTTCATTTATACTTTAGCAATTAAGGCTCTTACAGTAAGTACCCATTATACTTCAGAAATGTATGGCTTAGAGTAACTAGCAGATACTGAGCATATTGCCTTTCACTATAGCATTAAAATGTATCTCTCAAGCCGTATCTGTACATTACGGTCCTTCACTACAGTTAGTGTTGTTCACAGGTTCCACTGCGGTGGGGTTTATAATGATTATCTTTTTTTTTATCCTTATCTTGATATATATTTAACAGGATATCAGTGTATTTTAAGTTACTGACCTATCTAGCATCATTATAGCATTGGAATGTTCCAAGTTAATTTTTCTCTAGGTTGTTGGAGATAAAACCCCAGTTTCTCCCCATGTGGTTAAAACGCTTCTTATCGCTCACCTTCTCCAGCAACAGTTTATTATCAGCAGATTTAATACTACTGTACATGGGAATTGCATCTATATCATTCATTCATGAAACTTAGTAAATACACACGAAATCTTACTTGCTTGACTTCTAGCAGTGAACTTTGGTTTTAATATTTCATTAACATTCCTCCCATACTATTCATCAGATATACAGCCCATCTCCGTTACTTTTTTTTATATAGTTCTTGGCCTACGAGTGATTTACACCATAGTTAGAGGTCACATACGGGAGAATGGTTCTTAGTGTTCACTGTCACTCAGTCTAGTTACCAATTTTTATACTAGGTGTCATGAAACATAATTAGCTCATATTACGATAAAGAAATAAGTGCACTCTAACTCATTATTTTAAGTTTGTAGTTAGCCTACATTCACATTTTCCGGTGAATATTCTAGAGTAATAAACCCGCTGATTGGTCTTTATTGATACAAGTTGTTATAATATAGTTTTGATGAATTGAGTCTACCAAACATATTAGATCGAATTGGAGACATCATATTATTGTGAACTCACTCCAATCAAGGGTTTGATGTCTCGAATTTGGGATAATTAGCCCGAACAGCTCTATATTTATGGCAAATAACTCATATATTATTACCCTAATAGTTACAACTTGTTATTATTCAATTTTTACTCTAATAATTTCAACTTTCCACTCTTCAAAATTTTTGGAAAATATCACCCTACAAGGGGAATTAACTCATCTGGGAGTAAAGTCTAACTATATAATCTAACAAAAAAATAGGTCTTATAATATTGTATGCATTTTAAGACATGTATAAATCTTTGAGAATGTCGGATTCCCAATGTTGGTTCTGTCTCTTATTCTGTGCCTCCAGACTTGTTAAACAGAAGAATTTATGTGAAAAATTATGCTCTGCTTTATTTTTTATTTTTAACTTGAGCTTTCCCCATAAAACATGTTTGTGTTATTTGCAAGTTATATCTATGTTTTCTTGTAGTGAATGTTGTATTAAAAAAAGACCTCAATAAAAAACTTTGATTTAAAAAAAAAGAAAAATAGAAACAGAGGCACTCTCCATATGCTGAAATGGTCAGGACATCTGACCCACAAGAAAGCTTACACCAGGGGTGTCCAAACTTTGCTCTCCAGAGGTTTTGGAACTACATTTCCCATGATGCTCAGCTAGATAAAATGCTGGCTGAGCATCATCGGAAATGTAGTTCCAAAACCTCTGGAGAGCAAAGTTTGGACACCCCTGGCTTACACGTTTCGGCAGGAAGCCTTAGTCATAGCCGAGTATACATGTTAAAAATGGCATTTAAAAAGGGAGCCTATACAACCCATTGGATAAAATCATATATGTGGCAGTGTCCCAGGTGAAATAAATTAGCACTTTATATGACCATCTCCTGAGTACATTGACTCTATGAAGCATATATACAAATAATCCTATACCAATTACAGATGAAATTAAATAGAACAACAGGGAACTTAAATGATAATATACAAAATAAGCATCACAACAGGGGTGTAGCAATCTAATGGTGCTTTAAGGTAAAAGCACATTATATTATACTGTATACAAACATATATATATATATATATATATATATAAAAAAAATATACAAAATGTATAACCCCCCCCATTCCCAATAGTTAATCAGATCATACTCTGAGTTGAAGCCAAAAGGAGCCCTGGTCTGGAAAGTAAAGACCCAACACATCTCATGTTTATTCAACAGTTTGGGTCTGTCTCCCCTCTCTTTGGGCATACCACTCTTTCAATGGCTTGCCATCTCAGGGTATGATCCGATTTTCCATGAATCTCAGCAAAATGTTGAACTAGTGGGGTTTTTGATTTCCCCACATTTATGGTTTACAGGTGTTCATGTATCCTGGACCTGATGTAACCCGTAGTGAGTCCAACTTATTGAAGTTTTCATGAAACACATGTCAACACATAAGTGACAAACTTTAGTGACCTAAATGTGTTGGAGATTAGGACAGACTCACAAAGCCTGCATCTATTGCTACCACATTTGAACATTTCCTTATGCGTTAACCATGACCCCCTGGGTCTAGTGGTGTTATGTAGTTGTAATGGGGAAAGAAGATTCCCCAGAGTTTTACTTTTCCTGTAAAAGCATTGTCATGAGATGCAGGACACATGCAGGACACAGCAAGGATGGTAAAACTCTATTTTATTACAGAGCATGGAAATATACATCTGGTATGGTTGAGATCACTAACTAACTGCGACACAGAAAAACGGACCTAAGCCCCACCCCCAATCTAGTGAAGTCACTTCCTGCTCTCATCACATATTCCCCCTTTTCAAAGGACAAAGCATACATTTGAATATAACAAATAACAAGATATACAAACAGAGTATACAACAACAATTTTGTATAGTATATAACAAATAAGTTACAGAAAATATAAACAACATGAATTACATCCTGACTTGAACATCGGGGTAGACTACCCTAGTTCTAATTAAAGTTAATCCTGATATCGGGCCGAAAGTTTCACCACTCTTCCGCTTGATTTAACTCTACATGAACTGTCCTCTGATACAGAAGAAGGTGATTGAGAGTCCGCTGGAGGCAAAGACATATCCCCGCTGTGATCTTGCTGAGGGGAAGGCACCCCTTTTAAAACAGGGGATCCCACCGGCGGTGGTACTGAGGCATGTAACTGTCCCTCCATCAGTAAGGACTACATAAGACCTTGGTTCTGGAGAGCGTCCAATTACCGTAGCAGGCGTCTTCCATTTCTTCTCATCATCCAGTTTAATTCTGACACTTTGCCCCGCATTCAGCTCCTGCAATGGCCTCACAGAATGTCTCCTGTCGTAGAAGAATCGATAGCCCCTTTTTGCTTCTTCATCCCTCCTAAGGACTTCGTCCTGAGGAATAGAGCCAGTCGGCTGGAAGACACCCACGGAGGGTAAGGTGGTGTGAATCTGGCGTCCTAGCATCAGCTGTGCTGGGCTAAACCCCAAGGCTTGAATGGGTGTTGCCCTATAGGACAAGAGGGCTAGGTACGGCTCAGATTGCTTTAAAATGAATTTTGTTGTTTGAACTGTCCTTTCAGCCATTCCGTTTGCCTGCGGGTAATGTGGACTTGATGTGTAATGTATAAAATCATATTCCCTGCTGAAAGCACTGAACTCTGTAGAAGCGAACTGCATTCCGTTATCACTCACCAGCTCCATTGGAATGCCCCACCGGGCGAACAAGCTCTTAAGACGAATGATAACGGCTTGACTTGTGATTTCATTCAAAGGTGCAATTTCCAAATACCTGGAATAGTAGTCGATCACAACTAGGAACTTTTTCCCGTGCAGTTCGCACAAATCAGCAGCTATTTTCTGCCATGGGCCTGCAGGCAGCAGAGTAGAAATCAAGGGCTCCCTTCTCTGAGTAGGCCGGTGTTCCCAGCAAAAGGCATATTTAGACACATGACTTGCAATGTCGGAGCTGATCCCAGACCACCATACAGCCGTAGCTGCCCTTTCTCTGCATTATGTAATGCCTAAGTGGCCATCGTGAATCCTGTTTAACATCTCCTGCCTCATGCTGACAGGAATAATGATGCGGTCCTGGAACAGCACCAACCCCTCCAGCAACGTGAGCTGCAACCTCTCTGACTGGTAAGAACTTAAAGAAATCCAGGCTGCCCGACTCTTGGGCCAACCTTCTTTTATGTACTTTATAACTTCTTGAAGGTCTGTATCTAAATATGTCTCTTTCTTTATTTCTTCTAGTTTCCTTAAGAGATGGACTTTGAGTCCAGAACTGAATCTACATACACTTTCACATCCAATTCGGTTGAAGACTCTTCGGCAGCAGCCAGCAGGAGCTTGGATAGTGTATCTGCCACAACCAGTTTTTTCCCCGGCACATGCACTGCCTGAACGTTGAACCTGAGCAGCCTCATTAGAAGTCTCTGGCATCTTAAGGGTGTTTTGTCGATATCGTAGGAGTTGATTAGAGGGACTAGCGGTTTATGGTCAGTCTCCAGACTAAATTTCTCTAAACCCACTAGGTAACGCTGAAAGCTCACAGGCCCAAACTGCAGCCAGGCACTCTTTCTCAATTTGAGCGTATTTTGACTAAGCAGCCGTCAGTGTGCGGGAACAGTAGGCGATGGGCTGTAGTTTATTTTCATTTAACTGCAGAAGGGCGGCCCCTAACCCATAACTGCTCACATCAGCACTAACCACAGTCTTTTTGGAAGGGTCATAGAAACCCAGCACTGGGGCAGACCCCAGCAGGGACTTGGCCTGCATAAAAGATTCTTCCTGTGAAGGTCCCCAGACCCAGGCAACATCTTTCTTTAGCAACTCTGTGATAGGGTGTAGTACTGTGGATAAATCTGGAAGGAACCTGCCCACATAATTTACAAGGCCCAATATTTGTCTCAGCTCATGTACATTGGAAGGACTTTTCATCTGTTCAATAGCACAAATTTTCTCGGGGTCTGGCTTGATGCCATCCCCATTGATGATATGCCCAAAGTAACATAATTCAGCTTTTCTAAAATGGCATTTTTCTTTATTTAGCTTCAGCCCAGACTCTCTGATAGTCTGCAACACACAGCTCAATCGCTATTTCCCTGCACAATCAATGCGGCCACCAGGACTATGGACATTTGTAGTAACCTTTGACAGCTGGGTCTGTCGAGGCAGTTTTCTGAATGCTGCAAGGGACATTACAGTGATATCTGCTCCTGTGTCAATCTTCAAGGCAACTTTGGCTCCCATTACAGTAAAAGTAACCTTCCAATCTTCTTCTGTACCCGGCTGTTCAACAACAGACCCTACAAAGGACACTTCTTGACCCTCCTGGTCGCTATCCACCTGCATCTCCTTAATATATTCAGTTTTACACAACACTTCAAAATGGCCCATCCTGTTACATTTTCTGCATCTTTTGTCTTTAGCAGGGCATATGACACTCTGATCATGGGCACGGTTGCACCGTGTGCATCGGGCATACTGCGCCCATCCACTTCTAGGTCTATCTGTTATCTTAGGTCTACCGCTCACACTGTGCCTTTCACCAGCAGCTCTCCTGAACTGCTGCACTTCATCCATAATACTCTCAGACCTCAGATCAGCACTTTGCTTTTTCACCAGTTCACTCTGGCGGGCCATCCTAATAGCCCCATCTAATGTTAAATCAGGCTCTAACTGTAGCTTCAGTGAGACTTCAGCATCTGCAATTCCAATAACTATTCTGTCTCTGATTTGCTCTTCTTTAGCAACACCAAACTCACAGAATTCAGCTAGTTCATAAAGGCTGCGCACAAATGACTCCACAGATTCTCCCACACGCTGATCACATTTGTGAAAACAAGCTCTCCCATGAATCACATTTCTTTTGGGCACAAAGTGGGCACTGAGTTTATCCATAACTATTTCAAAGTTAAATTCTTCCCCTTCTTGGAAAGTAAAAGCATTGAACACTGGCTTCAACTTCTTTCCCCATATAGTATAAAAGAGAATTAACTTGTACTTCACCACTCTCCTTGTCCAGCTTGGAAGCAATCCTGAAGTGCTGAAACCGCTGATGCCATGTGGGCCAAGCTGC
The DNA here is from genome assembly GCF_027579735.1 of Bombina bombina. NCBI lineage: Eukaryota > Metazoa > Chordata > Amphibia > Anura > Bombinatoridae > Bombina > Bombina bombina. The sequence goes on along the minus strand of NC_069503.1, from coordinate 577,319,028 downwards.
AGGCTGAGAGAAGTCAAAAGGCTCAGGTGGGGAAAACTTTGACATCGTCATCGATCAGGAAACAGAAGCGTAGGCAAGAACTTCTGACACCATGTCATGAGATGCAGGACACAGCAAGGATGGTACAACTCTATTTTATTACAGAGCATGGAAATGTACATCTGGTATGGTTGATCTCACTAACTGCGAAACAGACAAAAGGACCTAAGCCCCGCCCCCAATCTAGTGACATCACTTCCTGCTCTCATTACAAGCATCTTATGCCCTTACTAACACAATCAACCAAACCACCAGCAGCAGCCAGCATATGACAGTGTTTCTTGATAATCTGACAGATGGAATGGTACTATTCACTATCGGCTAGATTTAGAGTTTTGTCGGTAATGACCCGCGTATCTAACGCTAGCTTATTTTCGCCCGCACCTTTTAAATACAGCTGGTTCACAGAAGGGCTGCGTTAGGCTCCAAAAAGGGAGCGTACAGGCATATTTACCGCCACTGCAACTCTAAATACCAGCGGTGCTTACGGACGCGGCCAGCTTCAAAAACGTGCTCGTGCACGATTCCCCCATAGAAAACAATGGAGCAGTTTGAGCTGAAAATAACCTAACACCTGCAAAAAAGCAGCGTTCAGCTCCTAACGCAGCCCCATTGTTTCCTATGGGGAAACACTTCCTATGCTGCCCCTAACACCGCCGACCCCTATATTATATTTATTAACCTCTAATCTGCCGCCCTCAACGTCGCCTCCACCTACCTACAATTATTAACCCCTAATCTGCCGACCGGACCTCATCGCTACTATAATAAAGTTATTAACCCCTAATCCACCTCACTCCCGCCTCAATAACCCTATAATAAATAGTATTAACCCCTAATCTGCCCTCCCTAACATCGCCGACACCTAACTTCAAGTATTAACCCCTAATCTGCCGACCGGACCTCACCGCTACTCTAATAAATGTATTAACCCCTAAAGCTAAGTCTAACCTTAACCTTAGACTTAGCTTAATCTAACAAAATAAATTAACTCTTATTAAATAAATTATTCCTATTTAAAGCTAAATACTTACCTGTAAAATAAACCCTAATATAGCTACAATATAAATTATAATTATATTGTAGCTATTTTAGGATTTATATTTATTTTACAGGCAACTTTGTAATTATTTTAACCAGGTACAATAGCTATTAAATAGTTAATAACTATTTAATAGCTACCTAGTTAAAATAATTACAAAATTACCTGTAAAATAAATCCTAACCTAAGTTACAATTAAACCTAACACTACACTATCAATAAATTAATTAAATAAAATACCTACAATTATCTACAATTAAATCTAACACTACACTATCAATAAATTAATTAAATACAATACCTACAAATAAATACAATTAAATAAACTAACTAAAGTACAAAAAACAAAAAAGAACTAAGTTACAAAAAATAAAAAAATATTTACAAACATTTGAAAAATATTACAACAATTTTAAACTAATTACACCTACTCTAAGCCCCCTAATAAAATGACAAAGCCCCCCAAAATAAAAAAATGCCCTACCCTTTTCTAAAATTAAAATAGAAAAGCTCTTTTACCTTACCAGCCCTTAAAAGCCCCTGAAGATCTCCCTACCTTGTCTTCACCTCACCGGGTTCAGCGATCGGTCCAGAAGAGGGTCCGAAGTCTTTATCAGAACAGCCAATAGAATTCGAGCTCAATCTGATTGGCTGATTGGATCAGCCAATCGGATTGAACTTGAATCTGATTGGCTGATTCCATCAGCCAATCAGAATTTTCCTACCTTAATTCCGATTGGCTGATAGAATCCTATCAGCCAATCGGAATTCGAGGGACACCATCTTGGATGACGTCATTTAAAGGAACCGTCATTCGGCGAGTAGGCGTCGGTAGAAGAGGATGGATCCGCGTTGGCTGGAAGAAGATTGCTCCGGAAGAAAGAAGATTGAAGATGCCGCTTGATAGAAGACTTCATCCCGATGATGGACTTCTTCAGCCGCCGCTTGGATCAAGACTTCAGCCGGAGGATGGAATTCTTCAGCCGCCGCTTCGATCAAGACTTCAGCCGGAGGATGGACGTCACTCTTCAGCCCCCGCTTGGGCTTGGATGAAGACTTCGGACCCTCTCCTGGACCGATCGCTGAACCCGGTGAGGTGAAGACAAGGTAGGGAGATCTTCAGGGGCTTAGTGTTAGGTTTATTTAAGGGGGGTTTGGGTTAGATTAGGGGTATGTGGGTGGTGGGTTGTAATGTTGGGGGGGGGTATTGTATGTTTTTTTTTTACAGGCAAAAGAGCTGAATTCTTTGGGGCATGCCCCGCAAAGGGCCCTTTTAAGGGCTGGTAAGGTAAAAGAGCTTTTCTATTTTAATTTTAGAATAGGGTAGGGCATTTTTTTATTTTGGGGGGCTTTGTAATTTTGTTAGGGGGCTTAGAGTAGGTGTAATTAGTTTAAAATTGTTGTAATATTTTTCAAATGTTTGTAAATATTTTTTTATTTTTTGTAACTTAGTTCTTTTTTATTTTTTGTACTTTAGTTAGTTTATTTAATTGTATTTATTTGTAGGTATTGTATTTAATTAATTTATTGATAGTGTAGTGTTAGATTTAATTGTAGATAATTGTAGATATTTTATTTAATTAATTTATTGATAGTGTAGTGTTAGGTTTAATTGTAACTTAGGTTAGGATTTATTTTACAGGTAATTTTGTAATTATTTTAACTAGGTAACTATTAAATAGTTCTTAACTATTTAATAGCTATTGTACCTGGTTAAAATAAATACAAATTTGCCTGTAAAATAAATATTAATCCTAAAATAGCTACAATATAATTATTCATTATATTGCAGCTATATTAGGGTTTATTTTACAGGTAAGTATTTAGATTTAAATAGGAATAATTTATTTAATAAGAGTTAATTTATTTCGTAAGATTTAAATTATATTTAACTTAGGGGGGTGTTAGGGTTAAGGTTAGACTTAGCTTTAGGGGTTAATACATTTATTAGAGTAGCGGTGAGGTCCAGTCGGCAGATTAGGGGTTAATACTTGATGTTAGGTGTCGGCGATGTTAGGGAGGGCAGATTAGGGGTTAATACTATTTATTATAGGGTTATTGAGGCGGGAGTGAGGCGGATTAGGGGTTAATACATTTATTATAGTGGCGGTGAGGTCCGGTCGGCAGATTAGGGGTTAATAATTGTAGGTAGGTGTCGGCGACATTGGGGGCGGCAGATTAGGGGTTAATAAATATAATATAGGGGTCGGCGGTGTTAGGGGCAGCAGATTAGGGGTTCATAGGGATAACGTAGGTGGCGGCAGTGTGTGGTTGGCAGATTAGGGGTTAACATTTTTTAATAGAGTGGCGGCGATGTGGGGGGACCTCGGTTTAGGGGTACATAGGTAGTTTATGGGTGTTAGTGTACTTTAGAGCACAGTAGTTAAGAGCTTTATGAACCGGCGTTAGCCCAGAAAGCTCTTAACTCCTGGCTTTTTTCTGCGGCTGGAGTTTTGTCGTTAGATTTCTAACGCTCACTTCAGCCACGACTCTAAATACCAGCGTTAGAAAGATCCCATTGAAAAGATAGGATACGCAAATGGCGTAGGGGTATCTGCGGTATGGAAAAGTCGTGTCTGGAAAGTGAGCGTTAGACCCTTACCTACACAACTCTAAATACCAGCGGTAGCCCAAAACCAGCGTTAGGAGCCTCTAACGCTGGTTTTAACGGCTAACGCCAAACTCTAAATCTAGGCGTATATGTTGTAACACAAGTTACTTGCCTATCTGTATTATTGGGTTTGATCTTGTTTTCCAACAAAACCTTTCTGTCCAAGGATCTTGTTTCTTTCTCAGTCCTATTTATAATGTGGGATGGGTAACCTCTTTGTACTAAACGGTTTCTTAGAGAGACAGACTCTCTCTGAAAGATATCCTCATTTGTACAATTACGTTTTAGTCTTACATACTGTCCTTTAGCCACCGCATAAGGTACATGACAAGGGTGGCAGGTTTTTGCGTGCAGAAGGGTATTTCCCGCTATGGTTTTTCTAAAAACCTCAGTGACTATAGTACCATCTGAGTTACCGGTAAGGGTCAAATCTAAAAAGTTTATACTTCTAGTGTCTGTTTCAAAAGTAAAGATTATACCACAATCATTAGTGTTCAAATACTGTATAAACTGACCAGTGGTAGTCAAAGGACCCTTCCAAATAAGCAGAAGATCATCGATAAAACGAATGTAGAATACTATATTCTCTCTGAAGGGATTGATATCCCAAAGATGTGGGATCGCTCCCACCAACCTAAAAATAGGTTAGCGTAAGATGGAGCAAATTTTGCTCCCATCGAGGTCCCACATCTTTGGAGATAAAACACCCCCTCAAAAGAGAAATAGTTATGGGTAAGCAAAAACCGTGTCACCTGTAGTATGTAGTCAATCAATTCCTGAGAATAGTTGGAGGATCCCTCCAGAATAAATCTCAGTGCTTGAAGCCCTTTCTCATGAGGAATTAAAGAATGCAGCGTGGTAACATCGATAGTTAGCCAAATATAGTTAGTATTATCCAATGAAAGATCTTTCACCAAGTTTAGGACATGTTTAGTGTCCCTCAAGAAACTAGACAAACTCAATACAAACTGATTAAGGATCCCATCCAACCACTCCGATAAATGCGCAAAAAGGGAGCCTATACCACTCACTATGGGGCGATCTTTTACATTAGTAAGGGACTTATGCACTTTCGGTAACTGGTGAAAGATGGTCAGTTTATACAGTATTTGAACACTAATGACTGTGGTTTAATCTTTACTTTTGAAACAGACACTAGAAGTATAAACTTTTTAGATTTGACCCTTACCGGTAACTCAGATGGTACTATAGTCACTGAGGTTTTTAGAAAACCCATAGCAGGAAATACCCTTCTGCACGCAAAAAAACTACCACCCTCATCAAGTACTTTATGCGGTGGCTAAAGGACAGTATATAAGACTAACATGTAATTGTACAAATGAGGATATCTTTCAGAGAGAGTCTGTCTCTCTAAGAAACCGTTTAGTACAAAGAGGTTACCCATGCCACATTATAAATAGGGCTGAGAAAGAAATAAGTTCCTTGGACAGAAACGTTTTGTTGGAAAATAAGATCAAACCCAATAATACAGATAGGCAAGTAACTTTTGTTACAACATATAGTGAACAGTACCATTCCATCTGTCAGATTATCAAGAAACACTTCCATATGCTGGCTGCTGCTGCTGGTTTGGTTGATTGTGTAAGTAAGGGCATACAATGCTCTTACAGGAAAAGTAAAACTCTGGGGAATCTTCTTTCCCCATCACATCTACCTAACACCACTAGACCCAGGGGGTCATGGTTAACGCATAAGGGAATGTTCATATGTGGTAGCAATAGATGCAGGCCATGTGAGTCTGTCATTTATCTTCAACACATTTAGGTCAGAAATTACGTGTACACAGTATGAGAGTCCTTCCTCAACTGCACTTCTAATTTTGTCATTTATGTGTTGACATATGTTTCATGTATACTTCAATATGTCAGACTCCCTACGAGGGACATCAGGTCCAGGATACGTGAACACCTGTCAACCATAAATGTGGGGAAATCAAAAACCCCACTAGTTCAACATTTTGCTGAGATTCATGGAAAATCGAACCATACCCTGAGATGGCAAGCCATTGAAAGAGTGGTATGCCCAAAGAGAGGAGGAGACAAACTCAAACTGTTCAATAAACATGAGATGTTTTGGGTCTTTACTCTCCAGACCAGGGCTCCTTTTGGCTTCAACTCAGATTATGATCTGATTAACTATTGGAAATGGGGGGTTATAAATTTTGTATATTTATATATATATATATATATATATATATATATATATATATATATGTTGGTATACAGTATAATATAATGTAAAATGTATAATATATATCTATATATTTGATCTCCTCTATGGCATCTATTTATCAAGCCGTCAACCGCAAATACGCTGGAATTCCGCAGCGTATTTGTGGCGAGCCTGATTCTCCTTAGTTATCAAACCCTACAGACCGGCAAAAGTAGAATTTTGTGACGTAACCTACGATCCGCCGGACTCAGTCCGACACAGATCGATGCTTACATCATTACAGATGTTCCGAATGCAAATTCGGCACAGTCTGACTACTTTTGCTAGTTATCAAATTTCTACCAGGTACGCTCGCCACTATTCCAGCCCAGCGTAAAACTACCTAGTTAAAATAAATACAAATTGACCTGTAAAATAAAACCTAACCTAAGTTACAATCACACCTAACACTACACTATAATTAAATTAATTCCCTAAATTAAATACAATTAAATAAAATTAATTAAAATTATCTAAAGTACAAAAAAACCAAAACACTAAATTACAGAAAATAATAAACAAATTACAAGATTTTTAAACTAATTACACCTAATCTAATCCCCCTAACAAAATAAAAATGCCCCCCCAAAATAAAAAAAGCCCTACCCTACACTAAATTACAAATAGCCCTTAAAAGGGCCTTTTGCGGGGCATTGCCCCAAAAGTAATCAGCTCTTTTACCTGTAAAAAAAAGTACAAATGCCCCCCCAACATTAAAACCCACCACCCACACAACCAACCCTACTCTAAAACCCACCCAAATCCCCTTTAAAAAAACCTAACACTAACCCCTTGAAGATCACCTTACCGGAAGAAGTCTTCACCCAACCAGGCCGAAGTCCTCAACGAAGCCGGCAGAAGTGGTCCTCCAGACAGGCAGAAGTTGTCCTCCAGAAGGGCAGAAGTCTTCATCCAGACGGCATCTTCTATCTTCATCCATCCGGCGCGGAGCGGCTCCATCTTCTAGACATCCAACGCAGAGCATCCTCTTCATCCAACGTCTTCTTGAACAATGACGTTTCCTTTAAGTGACGTCATCCAAGATTCTATTGGCTGATTGGAACAGCCAATAGAATGCAAGCTCAATCCTATTGGCTGATTGGATGAGCCAATAGGATTGAACTTCAATCCTATTGGCTGATTGCATCAGCCAATAGGATTTTTCCTACCTTAATTCTGATTGGCTGATAGAATTCTATCAGCCAATCGGAATTGAAGGGACGCCATTTTGGATGACGTCACTTAAAGGAACCGTCATTGTTCAAGAAGACGTCGGATGAAGAGGATGCTCCGCGTCGGATGTCTAGAAGATGGAGCCGCTCCTCGCAGGATGGATGAAGATAGAAGGTGCCGTCTGGATGAAGACCTCTGCCCGTCTGGAGGACCACTTCTGCCGGCTTCGTTGAGGACTTCGGCCCGGTTGGGTGAAGACTTCTCCCGGTAAGGTGATCTTCAAGGGGTTAGTGTTAGTTTTTTTTAAGGGGGTATTGGGTGGGTTTTAGAGTAGGGTTGGTTGTGTGGGTGGTGGGTTTTAATGTTTGGGGGGGCATTTGTACTTTTTTTCAGGTAAAAGAGCTGATTACTTTGGGGAAATGCCCCGCAAAAGGCCCTTTTAAGGGCTATTTGTAATTTAGTGTAGGGTAGGGCTTTTTTTTATTTTGGGGGACTTTTTTATTTTGTTAGGGGGATTAGATTAGGTGTAATTAGCTTAAAAATCTTGTAATTTCTTTATTATTTTCTGTAATTTAGTGTGTTTTTTTGTACTTTAGATAATTTTATTTAATTTTATTTAATTGTATTTAATTTAGGGAATTAACTTAGGTTAGGTTTTATTTTACAGGTCAATTTGTATTTATTTTAACTAGGTAGTTATTAAATAGTTAATAACTATTTAGTAACTATTCTACCTAGTTAAAATAAATACAAACTTGCCTGTAAAATAAAAATAAACCATAAGCTAGATACAATGTAACTATTAGTTATATTGTAGCTAGTTTAGGGTTTATTTTATAGGTAAGTAATTAGTTTTAAATAGGAATAATTTAGTTAATGATAGGAATTTTATTTAGGTTTATTTAAATTATATTTAAGTTAGTGAGGGTTAGGGTTAGGGTTAGACTTAGGTTTAGGGGTTAATAAATTTAATATAGTGGCGGCAATGTTGGGGGCGGCAGATTAGGGGTTAATAAATGTAGGTAGGTGGCGGCGGTGTAGGGGGTGTATTAGGGATTAATAAATATAATGTAGGTGACAGCGGCGGTGTAGGGGGCGGCAGATTAGGTGTTAATAAGTATAATGTAGGTGGCGGCGGTGTAGGGAGCGGCAGATTAGGGGTTAATAAGTATAATGTAGGTGGCGGTGGGCTCCGGGAGTGGTGGTTTAGGGGTTAAACACTTTATTTAGTTGCGGCGGGGTCCGTGAGTGGCGGTTTAGGGGTTAATACATTTATTAGAGTTGCGGTGGGCTTCGAGAGCAGCGGTATAGGGGGTAAACAGTATAGTATAGTGTGGGTGTTAGTGACAGGGTACCAATAAAGCTGGGTAAAAAGCCGAAGAGCAGTGAGATCGATGACTGTTAGTTAACAACAGTCTGCTGCTCATCGCACCGTACTTGGTGTGCGGCTTTTTGACAGCTTTTTTGATAATTTTGGAGAACGTATTCAGGTCCACAGCAGCAATGTTAGGCGATCTTAGGCGAGCGTATTGGTGCTGTCGAATGCATGTAAGTTGACGGCTTGATAAGTAGATGCCTATATCTCTATTTGCTTTTACCTTAAAGCACCATTAGATTGCTACACCCCTGTTGTGATGCTTATTTTGTATTTTATCACTTCATTTTCCTGTTGTTCTATTTCATTTTATCTGTAATTGGTATAGGATTATTTGTATATATGCTTCATAGAGTCAATGTACTCAAGAGATGGTCATATAAAGTGTTAATTTATTTTACCTGGGACACTCCCACATACATGCTTTTATCTAATAGGTTGTTTAGGCTCCCTTTTTACATGCCATGTTTAACATGTATCCTCAGCTATGACTAAGGCTTCCTGCCGAAACGCGTAAGCTTTCTTGTGGGTCAGATGTCCTGACCTTTCAGCAAATGGAGAGTGCCTCCATTTCTTTTAATATACATTATTATAAAGTATGAACTTTTTATTCAAGACATCAGTTTTTGGCAACATAATTATGTTGCCAGTTTTTGGCAAAATAATTCTCAGAGAGCATTCAGTTAACCTAGTATACAACCAATTACAAAATCAAATACAAAAATGCATTCAACTTGATGTCTGTAGCGTATATTTAAAAGACTGTATGATTCATGTTGTAGCACAGGGCTCATAGTAGAACCCTTAAGAAATCAGATGACAATTTATATAGTATATTGTATACATCTTAATTTAATATCACTAACTGTCTTTCTCACATATCTTCCTGGATGTCCTCTCACTACCTTAAGTTAAATCTCTCAAAACTGAGCTCCTTATTTTACCCCCTTCTAAAATCTCCACCCCCAGCTCTCTGTAACTGTCGACAACTCCATCATTACCCCTACCCTGCATGCCCGATGTCTTGGGGGTCACACTTGACTTCTATTTTTGGGGGCTTTTTTATTTTTATAGGGCTATTAGATTAAGTGTAATTGTTTTTATTTTTGATAATTTTGTTTATTATTTTTTGTAAGCTTAGTGTTTTTTATTTTTCGTAATTTAGTGTTTATTATTTTTTGTAATTTTAGATTTTTTAATTTTTCTCATAGTGTTAGGTTTTTTAAATTTAGATTTTTTTAATTGGTAGTATTTTTTATTTTATTAGAATAGTAAGGTTAGTTTAATTTATAGTTTAATGCTAGGTTTATTTTTATTTCACAGGTAAATTTTTTTATTTATTTATATATAGTTATATTGTAATTTTAATTTAAAGCTAGGGGGTGTTAGGTTTAGGGGTTAATAGTTTAATTTAGTGTTTTGCAATGTGGTGGCCGGCGGTTTAGGGGTCAATAGGTTTATTTAGTGGCGGAGATATGGGAGGCCGGAGGTTTAGGGGTTAATAACTTTATTATAGTGTTGGCGATGTCGGGGAGCGGCGGAATAGGGGTTAATAGCTCTATTATAGTGTCAACGATGTCGGGGAGCGGCGGAAAAGGAGTTAATAGCTCTATTATAGTGTTGGCGATGTTTTGGAGCAGCGGAATATGGGTTAATAACTTAATTATAGTGGCGGTGATGTCGGGGAGCACCGGAATAGAGGTTAATAAATGTATTTAATAGTCGCGATGTGGGTGGGCGGCAGATTAGGGGTTAATAGGTTTAATATAGTGTTTGCTATGCGGGAGGGTGACGGTTTAGAGGTTAATAGGTAGCTTATGGGTGTTTGTGTACTTTGTAACACTGTAGTTATGAGTTTTGTGAAACATTTTTGTGGTACAAAACTCATAACTACTGCTTTCAGATGGCGGTACGGATCGTGTCAGTATAGGCTGTAACGCAAGCTTTTTAGCCTCACCGCACAACCTGTAATACTGGTGCTATGTAAATCCCACGCAAAAACATACATATTTTGCAAAATGGACATTGCGTTACAGGCTAAAATGCTTGCGGTATAGCTATACGGACACGACTCGCAATAGCTGCGTTACTGCCATTACACTGAAATTGCCATTTTTTTAGCGTTAAAAGCTGTAACGCAAAACTCGTAATCTACCTGATAGTTTGTAACAAATACTATGACAAGGGTCAATCCACATATAAGCTCATATCCCACTTACGATTTAAACCAAGGAGGGGGGTAATAGCTTTTAGTTTATAAATCCAATAGAGTTCACATTTCTGTAATAACTTATACTTATTGCCACCCCTTGGTGGAGAAACAACTTTGTCTATAACACTGACAGTCATTGGAAAAGCATTTGTGTGTGAGATTGAGATGCCTGGCTTCCCGCTGAATCCTTATCATTTTTGGAGTCACTAATGTGTTCCCTGACCCTCGATCTAAGTTCCCTAGTGCAGTGTTTTTCAACCAGTGTGCCGTGGCACACTAGTGTGCCGTGAGAGATCCTCAGGTGTGCCACGGCAGACTGACAACAGTGTGACATATTTTTTAAACTTTGCTTGTTTTTTACTCCCCAGTGCAGGGGTAGTTTGTAGGAGGCATGGCATAACAGCACACAGTATGTGTGTGTTTGTGTGTATGTGTATATATATATATGCTGTATTAGGCTACAATGTGTGATTTTTTTTAAATTTTGGGATGGTGGTGTGCCACAGGATTTTTTAATGTAAAAAAGTGTGCCACGGCAAAAAAAAAGGTTAAAAATCACTGCCCTAGTGGTCTGACCTACATATTGCTGGGAGCAAAATGTGCACTCCAAAAGGTATACCACAAACTCTGTTCTGCAATTTGCATAGAATTCAACATTAAAATTCTCATGTGTCGCAGAGCTAGCAAAAGAGTGATCCTGTCTCACAACATTACTTGTTAAACAGGACCTGGTACCACATTTGAATGTACCTTTTCTCCTCATCCAATTGCCTTTGTTAGATCCCTTACTACATATCATACTAGGGGCCAATCTCGTTGCTAAAGTGGGTGTTTTTTTAGAAATAAACTTACAAGACTCAGTGATATTGGTCAAAATTCATTGTCCCTTAAAGTGAAGGTAAACTTGAGCGTACTCTCTTAAGTCATAGGATATAATTTAAAAAATGAGCTAGACTTTAATTCATGAAATCTGTAATTTATACAGATCTTCTTAGATATTTACATTTTAATGCAGGAACGATAACCACCGTTCCTCCGCCCGCCATAGTCTTCAGTTGATTGACAGATGACTCATCTGCAATCAGCTAATCGTCGTTTCCCAAGGATGTAAGTTTAGAAGCTGGTCCATTTTGGTTCACAACCTGGGTTGTGCTTGCTGATTGGTGGTTAAATCTATGGTATGTGTAAAAGGACAGATTCCACTTTTTTTTTTTTTTTGGCTTTATTGAAAATAAAATAGGTTTTGTACATAGTGTGGAGACGCAGCTCCTAAGATAATTTACATATGAATGCTAATATTCTTAGTCAAGCCAATTCAGGAAAACAATTTGTCAACCAAAAACGTAATCGGATTGAATTTGAATCTGATTGGCTGATTCAATCAGCCAATCAGATTTTTCTACCTTAATTCCGATTGGCTGATAGAATCCTATCAGCCAATCGGAATTCGACGGACGCCATCTTGGATGACGTCATTTAAAGGTACCTCATTCTTCGTTCAGTCGTCGGCCGGGATGGATGCTCCACGTCGGAGGAGCGAAGAAAGAAGATTGAAGATGGCGCTTGATGGAAGATGCCGCAGGATGGAAGAAGACTTTGCTGCCGCTTGGATAAAGACATCGCCCGGATCGGATGAGGAGTTCGGCCCGGTTGGGTGAAGACAAGGTAGGGAGACCTTCAGGGGGGTAGTGTTAGGTTTATTTAAGGGGGGATTGGGTTAGATTAGGGATATGTGGGTGGTGGGTTGTAATGTTGGGGGGTGGTATTGTGTTTTATTTTTCAGGCAAAAGAGCAGTTTTCTTTGGGGCATGCCCCGCAAAAGGCCCTTTTAAGGGCTGGTAAGGTAAAAGAGCTAACTTTTTTAATTTAGAATAGGGTAGGGAATTTTTTTTATTTTGGGGGGCTTTATTATTTTATTAGGGGGCTTAGAATAGGTGTAATTAGCTTAAAAATCTTGTAATCTTTTTTTTATTTTTTGTAATTTAGTGTTTGTTTTTTGTAATTTAGTTTAGTTTATTTAATTGTATTTTAGTTTAGATATCTGTAGTTTATTTAATTTATTGATAGTGTAGGTGTATTTTAGGGTTTATATTTATTTTACAGGTAAATTGGTAATTATTTTAACTAGGTAGCTATTAAATAGTTATTAACTATTTAATAGCTATTGTACCTAGTTAAAATAAATACCAAGTTACCTGTAAAATAAATATAAACCCTAAAATAGCTACAATGTAATTATTAATTACATTGTAGCTATCTTAGGGTTTATTTTATAGGTAAGTATTTAGATTTAAATAGGAATATTTTCATTAATAATATTAATATTAGATTTATTTTAATAAGAGTTTAGTTAGGGATGTTAGAGATAGATAGGGTTATCATACTTAATATATATAATATATTAACGATATTAACTATATTAACCCTAATATAATTAGGGTTAATATAGTTAATATAGCTGGCGGCGGTGTAGGGGGATTAGATTAGGGGTTAATACATTTATTATAGGTGCCGGCGGTGTAGGGGGATTTAGATTAGGGGTTAATACATTTATTATAGGTGGCAGCGGTGTAGGGGGATTTAGATTAGATGCAAAAGAGCAGTTTACTTTGTGACAAAGCCCCGCCAAAAGGCCTTTTAAGGGCTGGTAAAAGAGCAGTTTTCTTTGGGGCATGCCCCACAAAAAGCCCTTTTAAGGGCTGGCAATAGAGCTGTTTACTTTGGGGTAATGCCACGCAAAAAGCCATTTTCAGGGCTATTTGTAGGGTTAGACTTAGGTTTAGTGGTAGGGATAGTTTAGTATTTCAGGGGTTAAATAATTTAATATAGCTGGCGGCGGGGTAGGGGGATTAGATTAGGGGTTAATTAATTTAATATAGCTGGCGGCGGGGTAGGGGGATTAGATTAGGGGTTAGTTAATTTAATATAGGTGGCGGCAGGGTAGGGGGATTAAATTAGGGGTTAATAATTTTAAAATAGATGGCGGCGGGGTAGGAGCTCACTTTAGTGGGTAGGTAAGGTAGATGGCGGCGGTGTAAGGGGCTCACTTTAGGGGGTAGGTTAATATAGTTGGCGACGGTGTAGGGGGATCACATTAGGGGGTAGTTAATGTAGGTGGCGGCGGGGTCCGGGAGCGGCGGTTTAGGGGTTAAATATTTTATTAGGGATTGCGGCGGGGGGATCGCGGTTGACAGGTAGATAGACATTGCGCATGCGTTAGGTGTTAGGTTTATTTTGTAGCTAGTTTAGGGAGTTACGGGGGCTCCAATAGACAGCGTAAGGCTTACTACGGCTGCTTTTTGTGGCGAAGTGAAAATGGAGTAAGATTTCTCCATTTTCGCCACGTAAGTCCTTACGCTGTATATTGGATACCAAACTGCGCTGGTTTGGTATACCTGCCTATGGCCCAAAAAACTACGGGCGACGGCAGAAATATACGGGCGTAAATTCTAGGTTACGCCGTATATAGGATACCAAACCAGCGCAAAATTCAGCTTCGCCGGCATTTGCGGGTGATGCTGCATATCGGATCGGGCCCCAGATATCATATGGGAGGACCAGTGACTCATAGATAATTAAAATTACAGATACTATGGGGCCGATTTATCACAGCCCGAATGGGGTCGTATACCCCTGTTTCCACGCAAGCCTTCAGGTTCGCCGGAAATGGGAGTTAAGAAGCAGCGGTCTTAAGACCGCTCCTCCTTAACTCGTCCGCCTCCTCTGAGACTGCGGACATCAATCTGCCCGATCTCATATGATCGGTTTGATTGACACCCCCTGCTAGCGGTCAATTGGCCGCAAATCTGCAAGGGCTGGCATTGCACAAACTGTAGCGTATGCTTCAGCGGATCATGTCCGCCAGACACTTGATAAATCTGGCCCACAGTCAGTCTCCACTTTATGGAAGCTGGTGGAAAAAAAATTATGTTACTACGCTTATTAAAACCATATCTAACACCCTTTACTATACATAGAAACCACTCTCAAAACCCATCATATAGATAATACTAACGTTGATAGGATTTTAGCTTTATTCTACAACTAAACTGTTTAGAGAACTTCCTGCTGGAAAAAAAACAAATCTGTTAAAAATATCACCTTTTCTGTCCAGATGTTGAGTGTTTAGTTTGCTTTTCAGACAAGAACACTAAGTGGAGCAAATAGTTTACCTAATTCTACAGTCTGGAGTATGTCTAAGTCTAATGTTTACTGCTGACTTTACAATTATTGCTAATTTATTCTAACTTTCTCTTCATGATGGCTGTTTCATAGTACAGTCACCAATTGTAGAATCAAAGCCACGTTCCTTATACTTAAAGGGACAGTATACTATAAAATAGTTTTTCTCGTAATGTGTTTCCGATTAGTTTTTTTTACCAGCTGCAAAAAATGTATGAGATTTGCGTTTTAATGTTTATTTGTGTATATGAATTAGTTGATTTTGTGTTTTGAAGCCACAACCTAACAAAATGGGTTGAGCTTGTAGGTATAATCAGATCTCATAACTTTATCACATTGTGTACATATACCTGCTTCCTTATCTTATATCTGTCCATAAACCAATCACCAATACTTGTAGAGAACAATGGAAAATTTACATTTTATTACCTTATCTCTTCTATACCCCACTGGGAGTGTAATTTCTTCTACTAGCTGTGTTAACACAGCTTGGCCTTGAGGCCAAAAACTTTCAAAATAGGTGGGGATACCACA
Source organism: Bombina bombina (assembly GCF_027579735.1). Taxonomy (NCBI): domain Eukaryota; kingdom Metazoa; phylum Chordata; class Amphibia; order Anura; family Bombinatoridae; genus Bombina; species Bombina bombina. Next base: position 577,303,628 of record NC_069503.1, on the reverse strand, counting down.
GGCAAATGCCAATATAAGGTTGGGACATAATACTCATATGCTAAATCACTTGAATCTGATGCAGCATAACTGTAAAAAAATATCACCTGAGCATCTCTATGTAAAAAAGGAAGATTTTTACCTCACAATTTCCTCAGCTCAGCAGAGTAAGTTCTGTGTAAAAAGTTATACTCAGCTACTGCAAAGCTGCAGGTAAAAAAAATGAAGAAATGACACAGCAGCCAATCAGCATCAGCAGTGCTGAGGTCATGAACTCTTTTATTTTGATCTCATGAGATTTCACTTAACTCTCATGAGATTTCATTGTAAACTTCCTTACACTGAATAGGGAAATAAGATGAGAGTGCACGAGGCTGAACCCTTTGGCTATCCCGAAACAGACATACTGATATGCTCCTTAGAAGTCCTTTACAATGGGATGTGGCTACTGAGAAACTTTTGAGGTTAAATATCTACCTTTTTTACATAGAGATGTTCAGGTGATATTTCTAGTCAGCTTTTTACAGCTATGCTGCATCACTTTCAAGTGTTTCAACATTTGGGTATTATGGGCCTTTAATGTAAATATTTGCAAACAATTTAATACACTCCAGCAGGTAAAGTGGATCATTGGGAACAAATTAAAGAGGAGAAATTGTTTGAGTAAAGTGTCTCTTTAAAGGCACGTTAAACTGTTGATGCATCAAGCAACATTTGGCAAGTGTCATATTTTAATATATTACATTTTTAAAAGCTTGCTTGAAAAATGAGCTGTCTTGACTGATCTGTGAGGGCCCTTGCAAAATGATTAAAGAAAAAATTCTCACTTGAAAATTAAGAGACAACATGGGACTATTTACTAAATTTATGGAGTAGAAGGTAAGAAAAATCACAATTTACTAGGCTATGAATGTGCACTTAAATTTTCATGGCAAATTTTATTCCAATTAAATGATATGCAAAGCTAATTTAATAATGTGGATTTATGTTGTATTGGTAAGTACAGTAGGAAGAAAGCCAGTTTAAATATTTGCATTTATACATGCATCATTTATGTGTGTGAACTATAAATCGTAATGCTAACAAGAAGGTGTAATAAAGGGTTTTCAGGGTATGTTCCTTTCAGGTCAAAGTGAAACTCACAAATTTAAAGGTGTTGAGGTGGGCTTAAATTTTAATTTCTATTATTTTTTTCTTTTTTTCTTTAATCATGTCATCTGTTCCAATTAGCCAATAGAATGCAAGCTCAATCTGATTGGCTGATTGGATCAGTTAATCCGATTGAAATTGAATCTGATTGGCTGATTCAATCAGCCAATCAGATTTTTCCTACCTTAATTCCGATTGGCTGATAGAATCCTATCAGCCAATCGGAATTCGAGGGACGCCATCTTGGATGACGTCATTTAAAGGAACCTTCATTCGGTGTTAGGACGTCGTTAGAAGAGGATGGATCCACGCCGGCTGCTTCAAGATGAGCCCGCTCCGCTCCGGATGGAAGAAGATAGAAGATGCCGCCTGGATGAAGACTTCCGACCCTCTGGAGGACCTCTTCTGGCCGGATAGGATGGAGACTTCGGTCCCTCTTCTGGACGAATTGGATGGTACCCGGCTGGGTGAAGACAGGGTAGGAAGATCTTCAGGGGCTTAGTGTTAGGTTTTTTAAGGGGGGTTTGGGTGGGTTAGATTAGGGGTATGTGGGTGGTGGTTTGTAATGTTGGGGGGTATTGTATGTTTTTTTTACAGGCAAAAGAGCTGATTTCTTTGGGGCATGCCCCGCAAAAAGCCCTTTTAAGGGCTGGTAAGGTAATAGAGCTGTTAACTTTTTATTTTAGATTAGGGTAGGGCATTTTTTTATTTTGGGGGGCTTTGTTATTTTTTTAGGGGGCTTAGAGTAGGTGTAATTAGTTTAAAATTCTTGTAATCTTTTTTATTTTCTGTAATTTAGTGTTTTTTTTTTGTAATTTAGTTTAGTTGATTTAATTGTAGGTAATTGTAGGTAGTTTAGTTAATTAATTAATTTATTGATAGTGTAGTGTTAGGTTTAATTGTAACTTAGGTTAGGATTTATTTTACAGGTAATTTTGTAATTATTTTAACTAGGAAGCTATTAAATAGTAAATAACTATTTAATAGCTATTGTACCTGGTTAAAATAAATACAAAGTTGCCTGAAAATAAATATAAATCCTAAAATAGCTACAATGTAATTATTAGTTATATTGTAGCTATATTAGGGTTTATTTTACAGGTAAGTATTTAGCTTTAAATAGGATTAATTTTTTTAATAAGATTTAATTTATTTCGTTAGAATAAAATTATATTTAACTTAGGGGGGGTGTTAGGGTTAGGGTTAGACTTAGCTTTAGGGGTTAATACATTTATTATAGTAGCGGCGAGGTCCGGTCGGCAGATTAGGGGTTAATATTTGAAGTTAGGTGTCGCAGATGTTAGGGAGGGCAGATTAGGGGTTAATAAAATTTATTATAGGGTTTGCGAGGCGGGAGTGAGGCGGTTTAGGGGTTAATACATTTATTATAGTGGCGGCGAGGTCCGGTCGGCAGATTAGGGGTTAATAAGTGTAGGTAAGGTAGCGGCGACGTTGGGGGGGGCAGATTAGGGGTTAATAAATATAATATAGGGGTTGGCAATGTTGTGGGCAGCAGATTAGGGGTACATAGGTATAATGTAGGTTGCGGCGGTGTCCGGTTGGCAGATTAGGGGTTAAAAAAAAATTATTATAGTGGCATCGATGTGGGGGGCCTCGGTTTAGGGGTACATAGGTAGTTTATGGGTGTTAGTGTACTTTAGAGCACAGTAGTTAAGAGCTTTATAAACCGGTGTTAGCCCATAAAGCTTTTAACTCCTGACTTTTTTCTGGGGATGGAGTCTTGTCGGTAGAGGGTCTACCGCTCACTTCAGCCAAGACTCTAAATACCGGCATTAGGAAGATCCCATTGAAAAGATAGGATACGCAATTGGCGTAAGGGGATCTGCGGTATGGAAAAGTCGTGGCTGGAAAGTGAGCGTTAGACCCTTTCCTGGCTGACTCTAAATACCAGCGGGCGGTAAAAAGCAGCGTTAGGACCCCTTAACGCTGGTTTTGACGGCTAACGCAGAACTCTAAATCTAGGCGAGAGTTTGTTATCATTTAAAGCCAATTAGGGAAAGATTTGTGGCAGGGTTAGCCTTAAGAAGTCCATGGTTTTCACAGATAAATTACATGAAATGGAAAAATAAATAAAATAAATTGCAAAGTTGTTTTACTATCCATAACTAAATATGTTACATAAAAATCTCAAGGTGTTAATGAATTAGGGATTATTTTGCCTAGGCTAAATAAATCCCATTTGTGAAACAGATATCTCCTGAAAAAACCTCCATGCAACATCGCAACTAGACAACTGCAGATTCCAAAGAAACTTGTAACCTCCTCTCATCATAGTCTCAAGTGGAGCTGCATAAATCTTGTAATTAATCATTTGTCTTTCCAGAACAAGTTTCACTGTCAAGGATAATGGCCTCATAACCATCTTCAAAACATTACAGGCTAGTTTACGGGTGAAAGCAATTATTTGAACGAGAAGCGCAAATGTGATCGCGAGTTCACTTGCTCGACTCTGTATTACAAGTGAAGCCGTGTTTAAATTACTGATTGCACAAATTTGCGTTAACTTGCGCTCCATATACTTTCTATATGCCCCATCAAGCACAAAAGTGCGCTTGTATTACAAGTTGAAAGTAAATGCGATCGCAATAAACTCCCTACTCGACTTAACCCCTAAACTGACACTTTCGCCCATCGCAAACTACCCCTTAACCTATTAACCCCCTAAAAGCCACAACCCCTCCATCACAAACTACCCCTACTCTAATTAACACCCTAACACTAACATCCCAAGATCCCTAACCTAAGACCCACTAAGTTTAAAAAAAAATAAAAAATCTACCAGTAAAAGCCCTATCCTAAAACTATAGTCCCCTTAGAAAAAGTCTCTCCTAAAAAGCCCTATACTAAAACTAAAAACTGCTCTGAAAAAGACATTGGTGGGGCAGTTCCCTAGTTGATGTAATCACAACTCTAGTTTTAGTATAGTTTGTTTTTTTGTTGCAATAAAGTAACTCACCCCCCCAAAAAAAAAAAAAACTATCTTTAAAAAACCTACTCTAGAAATTGCCTTCAATAAGGCATTTGTCTGGCATTTCCCTGAAGTAATCACAGCTCTTTTGCAATAAAATAAAAAAAATATCTTTAAAAAATCATAATCTAAAAACCCTATCCTAAAAAAAAACTAAGCTAAAAAATTTCCATGAAAAGCGCAAACGTGATTTCGCTGTTTTGAATTAAAAATAATATATCCTAAAAACAACAACCCTAAGTCTATACATCTATCATTAAAAAGTCCTCTAAAAAGGGCATATGTGTTATAGCAGTAAAAAACCCTATACTAAAACAAACCCCCTAAAAATAACCCTACTAAAACTAAAACCTACTATAAAAATTGCTTTGAAAAGCATTTGTGAGGTATTGCCCTGAAGTAATCAGAGTTCTTTTGCACACAAAAAAATCTTTAAACAAAGAAGGGTAAGCCGCCTGAGGACTGACGCCTTGGATTAAAGGGACATTAAAGACTTTGAGATGGTAATATAAAATGATAAATTGTATATAATAAAACAACTCTGCAATATACTTTCATTATTTATTTTGTCCTCTTTGCCTGTAATTCCATTCTGAAATTGTGAGCATTTCAATTCCTGTTAGAAATGGAAGTGCAGAACACTGTTAAATCCAGCACAACCATTGGCTGCACACTCTAGTGACCTATTTATAACGGTCCCTAATTGGCCACAGCAGAGAAGGTAACACAAGTTACAACATGGCAGCTCCCAGTGTTTTATAGACACTAAAACTTTACACTTATTTTGTCACTTTTTAAACAACTAATGAAACTTTAAAAAATACATCTACATGTTAGTCATGGACTAATCTTTTCTTTGAATGCATCATTCTATCTAGCATGTATTTAGTGTTTAATGTCCCTTTAAGACCAAAGAGAATTCGCCGCTGCCCCCCTAACTAGCCGGATTCAAGTTGGTTAGTACAAACTTTTGAGGTTCAGCTGTAGTTTTTTTATAGGGGGAGTTAGTAAAGGGGATTTTTTAATGCAAAACAGCTAAATCACTTTTGCCCTTTTCAATATCCAAACTTGACTTATTTGGAGGAGCTGTTTTGGGCTTTAGTATGCAGAACAACAAGGCTAGTAATGGTCATAATAATAGTATAAAGTACACTGATTTGCTGTTGTTATCAGTTAAAGCCAATTAGGGATAGGTATGCAGCAGAGTTAGCCTTGAGAAGGCACCAGGGTGCATTTTGAGTTTTAATAATTAGAATATCGCTAATATTTATAGCTAAATTACATGAAAGGGGACACAATAAATAAAAAAAGTATATTGCAAATACAGTAGTTATTTTATTATGCATAGTAAACATTTTATATAAACATTTCAAGGCGTTTACTGTTAATGGCAAGAATTTGCTAAAAATAATATACTTGGAAAGGTATAGGTGAAGCGAGTCTAAAAGAATTTCAAACATGTTCTCACCTTTACAACAAGATCTGAGCAGCAACTAAGTTACTTACCGCTAGATTTAGAGTTCTGCAGCCAAAGGGATGCGTTAGCTACGCATGCTTTTTTTCTCCCGCACCTTTTAAATATCGCTGGTATTTAGAGTTCACAGAAGGGCTGCGTTAGGCTCCAAAAAGGGAGCGTAGAGCATAATTTACCGCCACTGCAACTCTAAATACCAGCGGTGTTTACGGATGCAGCCAGCTTCAAAAACGTGCTCGTGCCCGATTCCCCCATAGGAAACAATGGGGCCGTTTGAGCTGAAAAAAAACCTAACACCTGCAAAAAAGCAGCGTTTAGCTCCTAACGCAGCCCCATTGTTTCCTATGGGGAAACACTTCCTAAGTCTGCACCTAACACCCTAACATGTACCCCGAGTCTAAACACCAATAACCTTACACTTATTAACCCCTAATCTGCCGCCCCGCTATCGCTGACCCCTGCATATTTTTTCTAATCTGCCGACCGGACCTCACCGCTACTCTATTAAATTTATTAACCCCTAAAGCTAAGTCTAACCCTAACACTAACACCCCCCTAAGTTAAATATAATTTTTATCTAACGAAATAAATGAACTCTTATTAAATAAATTATTCCTATTTAAAGCTAAATACTTACATGTATAATAAACCCTAATATAGCTACAATATAAATAATAATTATATTGTAGCTATTTTAGGATTAATATTTATTTTACAGGTAACTTTGTATTTATTTTAACCAGGTACAATAGCTATTAAATAGTTAATAACTATTTAATAGCTACCTAGTTAAAATAATTACAAAATTACCTGTAAAATAAATCCTAACGTAAGTTACAATTAAACCTAACACTACACTAACACTACACTATCAATAAATTAATGAAATAAAATACCTACAATTATCTACAATTAAACCTAACACTACACTATCAATAAATTAATTACATAAAATACCTACAAATAAATACAATTAAATAAACTAACTAAAGTACAAAAAATAAAAAAAGAACTAAGTTACAAAAAATAAAAAAATAATTTACAAACATTAGAAAAAGATTACAACAATTTTAAGCTAATTACACCTACTCTAAGCACCCTAATAAAATAACAAAGCCCCCAAAATAAAAAAATGCCCTACCCTATTCTAAAATACAAATAGAAAAGCTCTTTTACCTTACCAGCCCTTAAAAGGGCCTTTTGCGGGCATGCCCCAAAGAATTCAGCTCTTTTGCCTGTATAAAAAAACATACAATACCCCCCCCCCCCAACATTACAACCCACCACCCACATACCCCTAATCTAACCCAAACCCCCCTTAAATAAACCTAACACTAAGCCCCTGAAGATCTCCCTACCTTATCTTCAGCACGCCGGGTATCACCGATCCGTCCAGAGGAGCCTCCGAAGTCTTCATCCAAGCCCAAGCGGGGGCTGAAGAAGTCCATCATCGGACTGAAGAGGTCCATCATCGGGCTGAAGAGGTCCATCATCGGGCTGAAGTCTTGATCCAAGCGGGCGCTGAAGAGGTCCATCATCGGGCTGAAGTCTTCTATCAAGCGGCATCTTCAATCTTCTTTCTTCCGGATCCATCTTCATCCCGCCGACACGGTACATCCATCCTGACCGACGACTTCCCGACGAATGACGGTTCCTTTAAGGGACGTCATCCAAGATGGCGTCCCTCGAATTCCGATTGGCTGATAGGATTCTATCAGCCAATCGGAATTAGGGTAGGAAAATTCTGATTGGCTAATGGAATCAGCCAATCAGATTCAAGTTTAATCCGATTGGCTGATCCAATCAGCCAATCAGATTGAGCTTGCATTCTATTGGCTGATTGGAACAGCCAATAGAATGTGAGCTCAATCTGATTGGCTGATTGGATCAGCGAATCAGATTAAACTTGAATCTGATTGGCTGATTCCATTAGCCAATCAGAATTTTCCTACCTTAATTCCGATTGGCTGATAGAATCCTATCAGCCAATCGGAAATCGAGGGACGCCATCTTGGATGATGTCCCTTAAAGGAACCGTCATTCGTCGGGAAGTCGTCGGCCAGGATGGATGTTCCGCGTCGGCGGGATGAAGATGGATCCGGAAGAAAGAAGATTGAAGATGCCGCTTGATAGAAGACTTCAGCCCGATGATGGACCTCTTCAGCGCCCGCTTGGATCAAGACTTCAGCCCGATGATGGACCTCTTCAGCGCCCGCTTGGATCAAGACTTCAGCCCGATGATGGACCTCTTCAGCGCCCGCTTGGATCAAGACTTCAGCCCGATGATGGACCTCTTCAGCCCGATGATGGACTTCTTCAGCCCCCGCTTGGGCTTGGATGAAAACTTTGGAGGCACCTTTGGACGGATCGGTGATACCCGGCGTGGTGAAGATAAGGTAGGGAGATCTTCAGGGGCTTAGTGTTAGGTTTATTTAAGGGGGGTTTGGGTTAGTTTAGGGGTATGTGGGTGGTGGGTTGTAATGTTGGGGGGGGTATTGTATGGTTTTTTTTTTACAGGCAAAAGAGCTGAATTCTTTGGGGCATGCCCCGCAAAAGGCCCTTTTAAGGGCTGGTAAGGTAAAAGAGTTTTTCTATTTGTATTTTAGAATAGGGAAGGGCATTTTTTTATTTTGGGGGGCTTTGTTATTTTATTAGGGGGCTTAGAGTAGGTGTAATTAGCTTAGAATTGTTGTAATCTTTTTCTAATGTTTGTAAATAATTTTTTTATTTTTTGTAACTTAGTTCTTTTTTTATTTTTTGTACTTTAGTTAGTTTATTTAATTGTATTTATTTGTCGGTATTTTATGTAATTAATTTATTGATAGTGTAGTGTTAGGTTTAATTGTAGATAATTGTAGGTATTTTATTTCATTAATTTATTGATAGTGTAGTGTTAGGTTTAATTGTAACTTAGGTTAGGATTTATTTTACAGGTAATTTTGTAATTATTTTAACTAGGTAGCTATTAAATAGTTATTAACTATTTAATAGCTATTGTACCTGGTTAAAATAAATACAAAGTTACCTGTAAAATAAATATTAATCCTAAAATAGCTACAATATAATTATTATTTATATTGTAGCTATATTAGGGTTTATTTTACAGGTAAGTATTTAGCTTTAAATAGGAATAATTTATTTAATAAGAGTTATTTTATTTCGTTAGATAAAAATTATATTTAACTTAGGGGGGTGTTAGTGTTAGGGTTAGACTTAGCTTTAGGGGTTAATAAATGTATTAGAGTAGCGGTGAGGTCCGGTCGGCAGATTAGGGGTTAATACTTGAAGTTAGGTGTCAGCGATGATAGGGAGGGCAGATTAGGAGTTAATACTATTTATTATAGGGTTATTGAGGCGGGAGTGAGGCGGATTAGGGGTTAATAACTTTATTATAGTAGCGGTGATGTCCGGTCGGCAGATTAGGGGTTAATAATTGTAGGTAGGTGGCGGCGACGTTGGGGTGGGGGCAGATTAGGGGTTAATAAATATAATATAGGGGTCGGCGATGTTAGGGGCAGCAGATTAGGGGTACATAGGGATAACGTAGGTTGCGGAGGTGTGCAGTCGGCAGATTAGGGGTTAAACATTTTTAATAGAGTGGCGGAGATGTGGGGGGGCCTCGGTTTAGGGGTACATAGGTAGTTTATGGGGGTTAGTGTACTTTAGAGCACAGTAGTTAAGAGCTTTATGAACCGGCGTTAGCCCAGAAAGCTCTTAACTCCTGGGTTTTTGCTGCGGCTGGAGTCTTGTCGTTAGATTTCTAACGCTCACTTCAGCCAAGACTCTAAATACCAGCGTTAGGAAGATCCCATTGAAAAGATAGGATACGCAAATGGCGTAGGGGGATCTGTGGTATGGAAAAGTCGCGGCTGCAAAGTGAGCGTTAGACCCTTTCCTGACTGACTCTAAATACCAGCGGGCGGCCAAAAACAGCGTTAGGAGCCCCTAACGCTGGTTTTGACGGCTAACGCAGAACTCTAAATCTAGCGGTTAGAATCTAACACCTTGTGCTCTGGTAAATCAATCATTGTTTGTGAGAGCTGCACCATATAAACTCTTATTATCATAGCCTTGGTGTGTGGATGATCTAGATTTTATTAAGGACACAGAGACGAATACTTTGCTGATGTTTTTCTTTACTACTTAATGCAACTCTTTATAGTAACAATAAACATGTGACCAGCAGAAATAGCTTATCTGTAAAGGTTTATGGATCTATATACTATACCAGAAGAAAAAAGAGAGGAAAGACAATTTATGATATGAGTTAAAGAGGTAGTGTAGTAAAATTAAACTAATAGTAAAATAAAACTTTCATGATTCAGATAGGGCATGACATTTTAAACAACTTTCCCATTGACTTTTATCATTAAATTTGCTTTGTTCCCTTGGTGGTATTTTTGAAATGCTAAACCTTGGTAGGCTCAAACTGATTTCTAAACCATTGAAAACCGCCTCTTAGTTTAGAGCATTTTGAAAGTTTTTCACAGTTAGACAGTACTAGTTCATGTGTGTCATATAGATAACATTGTGCTCACTCCCATGGAGCTATTTAGAAGTCTGCACTGATTGGCTAAACTGCATGTCTGTCAAACGCACTGAGGTAAGGGGGCAGTCTGCAGAAGCTTAGCTACATGGTAAACACACAGGTAAAACATATATTAATATAACTGTGTTGGTTATGCAAAACTGGGGAATGGGTAATAAAGGGATTATCTATCTTTTTAAACAACATAAATTCTGGTGTAGACTGTCCCTTTAAAGGGGCTGGAAATGAATACAAGTTTCTTTCACTGCACCAGCTAGACCATCTGGACAAAGCAGAAATGTTGCATTTTTTAGTTTCTGGGGCCCATGATTCTTGTAAAAAATTTTTTAGATGAACTAGAAAGTTCTTAGGAATCCCAGGATCCCTGAAATCATCCAGGCGGCTAATCAGAAAGATCCCTGAAGTACTAGAGAATCAAGATAGAAATCTGTATCTTGAATGATGCCTTAGAACGTAAATAATAATCAGATATTGAGGCGTCAGAAAGACTCTTCCTTGTAAGCATATTTTTTTTGTGGGCGTGATAATAATCCTCTTAATCCAAGTATAAAGATGAAGATAAGCATTTGGATAGAACCTCATGCCTACGTTTGGTTAGAGTTAGACTCTAGGGTGCCTGAGGTCTGTAGGCAAACAGATTTGGTGCTTGAAGCATTCAGGCGTGAGGATGAATCTTTGATGAGTGAAGCTGCAAAATGCTTTCTTTGGTTTGTCAGTGTTATCATTCATATTAGTTTATTATTATTCAAATTATTATTGACATTAGTCATAAAATTATTTCATTTATTGTCAATTTTGACTAATATGGTATCCATGGAATTATCTATCATGTTTTGTACATTTTCCTTATTCCAGGGGGTCTTGTTGGGACATGATAGAAGTATAGCTTATAGCAAAAAATATCAAAACTTTATTTATGAATAAAAATATGTGAAAAAGTTTGTATTGAAAAATTAATATAAATAAAACAATATGCACCAACATAATGTATATATATATATATATATATTATTATAACTGCAGACTATAAACAATTAAAAAGAATGCTTCCTTTTGAGGGATTTTGTAGTAACAGTAGTACCAAGAGTGATGCCACTGTTAACTGAGAGGGAGATGGCGAAAGAGCGGGAAGGGAAAAGCGTAGGAAAAAGAAGCACACACAAAATGACGGGTGCACAGAGGAGGATTAAGGCCTGACTTTCAAAACCTCACTTCTCAGGCCTAATGCTGAGGCCTTTTCAACCCCTACCTTATTTCTGAAAATAAACAAATGTTGTCCCACTTTAAAGAACCAACAACCAGACTCCTCTTCGAAAATCAACATGGGTAATGCCAAACCCACCCAACCTGACCACAAAGCCAGTAATTACTTTGTTAACTTTCTTTCTAGAGGCTTCTAAACTTTTTACATCCTAAGCCTCCTTCCATGCTAGACGCGGTTCAATCTCTGACCAAGGGCAAGATTACATATACGGCGTAGGTTTCAGCACAACTGCTCAAACCCATGCCACCCATAAGTTCACCTCGCACATCGGGGGAATCACATATACGGTGATGGCAGATCATATACTGCCGTAAGTCGGATAAACCGGTGAGGTACAGAAATGGACAGAAATAGACATTTCTGGAGTCTCCAGTGACTAACAGCAGTATATTATCTGCCGGCGCCTAAGTAAAAAACAAAAAAAATCTAACCCACACTTGAGGAATCTTAAAAAAACTCTTTTAAATCATAGTGTTCCCAGACACAGTATTTGTCATCACCATACTAGATCGGATGTTTTTAGAATTTTCCCTATTGATCATATTGATTGGAACAGCCAATAGAATGAGAGCTCAATCCTATTGGCTGATTGCAACAGCCAATAGGATGAAAGCTCAATCCTATTGGCTGATTGCAACAGCCAAAAGGATTTTGTCCCCTTTAATTCCTATTGACTGATAGAAATCTTTCAGCCAATAGGAATGTAAGGGACGCCATCTTGGATGACGTCACTTAAAGGGAACCTTCAGTTGACGCTGACGATCGTAAGAAGAGGATGCTCCTCGCCGGATGTCTTGAAGATGGACCCGCTCCGCACTGGATGGATGAAGATAGAAGATGCCGTCTGGATGAAGACTTCTCACTTGGATGAGGACTTCGCCGGCTGGATGAGGATGGACGTCCGGACTTCGATAACTGTAAGTGGATCGTGGGGGGTTAGTGTTAGGTTTTTTAAGGGTTTTTTTGGGTGGGTTTTTTTTTAGCTTAGGGTTTGGGCAATGTTAAAGAGCTAAATGCCCTTTTAAGGGCAATGCCCATCCAAATGCCCTTTTTTAGGGCAATGGTTAGCTTAAGTTTATTTAGATAGGTTTTTATTTGGGGGGGTTGGTTGGTTGGGTGGTGGGTTTTACTGTTGGGGGTGTTTGTATTTTATTTCACAGGTAAAAGAGCTGATTTCTTTGGGGCATGCCCCACAAAAGGCCATTTTAAGGGCCATTGGCAGCTTAGTGTAGGCTAGGGTTTTTTTTTTATTTTGGGGTTTTTTTTTTATTTTGGGGGGCTTTTTTATTTTTATAGGGCTATTAGATGAGGAGAAATTCGTTTTTATTTTTGATAATTTCGGTTTTTATTTTTTACAATTTAGTGTTTGTTTTTTTGTAATTTCGAAAATTGTATTTTAATAATTGAATTTATTTTATTTTATTGTAATGTTAGTTTTTCGTGTAAGGCAGGTTAACTTTGTATTTATTTTATCTAGGTAGTTAGTAAATAACAATTTACTAACTAGTCTACCAAGTTAACATAAATACAAACTCTGTGAAATAAAAATAAAACCTAGGATAGCTACAATATAACTATTAGTTATATTGTAGCTAGCTTAGGTTTTATTTTACAGGTAAGTATGTATTTAGTTTTAAATAGGAATTATTAATAATATAATATATATAATAATAATTGTAAGGTTAATTTAGATTTATTTTAATTATATTATGTTAGGGGGGGTAGGGTTAGGGTTAGACTTAGGCTTACGTTAGGGTTATGGTTACGTTAGGGTTAGCTTTAGGGGTTAATATATTTATTTAGTGTTAGTCATGTTGGAGTCCAGAGGTTTGTGGGTTAATAACTTTAGTATAGTGTCGGTGACATTGGGCGCGGCAGATTAGGGGTTAATAACTGTAATGTAGGTGGCGGTGATGTTAAGGGCGGCAGGTTAGGGGTTAATAACTGTATTTAGGTGGCAGTGATGTTAGGGGCAGCAGATTAGAGGTTAATAACTGTAATGTAGATGGCGGCGATATCGGGAGCGGCAGATAAGGGGTTTATAGTTTTATTTAGGTGGCGGCGATGTTAAGGGCGGCAGATTAGGGGTTAATAACATTATGTAGGTGGCGGCGATGTCGGGGGCGGCAGATTAGGGGTGTTTAGAAGTGGTTTTTATGTTAGGGTGTTAGGTTTAAACATAACTTTTTCTTTCCCCATAGACATCAATGGGGCTGGATTACGAAGCTTTTGTTTCCGCGATTGCAGGTGTTAGGCTTTTTTTGCCGGCTCTCCCCATTGATGTCTATGGGGAAATCGTGCACGAGCACGTCAAAGCAGTGCTTGTATTTGGGTGCGGTAGGGAGCTCAACGCAACCATTTCGCCGACAGAAGCCTGCTTTTTGTAAACTTGTAATAGCAGCGCTATAGGGAGATGAAATAACGCCGCTTTTGTGGCGGTCCTTAATTTCCCTATAGCGCTCAAAACTCGTATTCTAGCTGAGTGTAAGCTTAGTTTTGTTTCTTTTAATTTCACAGGTAAACTTTTTATTTATTTGAAGGTAGTTATAGTGTAACTTTAATTTAAAGTTAGGGGGGGTGTTAGGTTTAGTGGTTAATAGTTTAATTTAGGTAGTTGCGATGTGGGTGTTTGGCGGTTTAGGGCTTAATAGATTTAGTTGAGTATTTGCGATGTGGGTGTTTGGCGGTTTAGGGGTTAATAGGCTTAGGTTAGTATTTGCGATGCAGGTGGGCAGCGGATTAGGGGTTAATAGTTTTATTTAGGTGTTAGCAATGTGGGGGGTCGACGGTTTAGGGGTTAATAGGTTTATTTAGTGTTGGCGATGTGGTGGGGCAGCGGATTAGGGGTTAATACTTTAATTTAGTGTTGGCGATGTGGGTGAGTGGGCGGCGGATTAGGGGTTGATAGTTGAATTTAGGTGTTAGCGATGTGGGGGGTGGGCGGTTTAGGGGTTAATAGGCTTATTGAGTGTTTGTGATGTGGGGGGGCTGCGGATTAGGGGTTAATACTTTAATTTAGTTTTGGTGATGTGGGTGGGCAGTGGATTAGGGGTTAAAAGGTTTATTATAGCATTTGCGATGCGGGGGATGGCGGTTTGGGGTTAATATGTAGTTTATGGGTGTTAATGTACTTTGTAACATTTTTGTTATGAGTTTTGTGAAACATTATTGTTTTGTAACATCCGTAACTACTGGTTTTTGGTAGCGGAATGGATCGTGGCAGTATAAACTATGACCGCACAACCTGTAATACAGGTGACCTGAAAATTCCACACTCAAAAGCCATTATTTGAGTGCGGAATGAAGAGGCTAAAATGCTAGCGGAATAGCCGTACCACCGCAACTTGTAATACGCGTGAGATGAATATTCCGCTCGCAAAGGCCAACTTTTTCAGCGGTATAGCCGTACCGCACAACTTCTAGCTCTTATTAAGCTAACTTTTTGGTCACTAGATCACCACAATAACATAGTAGACTAAGAAATGTCACATATTATTTAAATATATATTGGTGAATAGGGTCAACCCTCTTCCCATAATCACAAAGTACTATTTATCTTTGTGACCAAGCATCTTCATGTTTGCCGTATATATCTAAAGCTTCTACACCTTTCTTACGGCTAGATTACAAGTTTTGTCGGTAAAAACTTGCAGGGCTAACGCTTCTTTTTTTTCCCAGCGCTTACTTTAAACAACGCTGGTATTACAAGTTTTCTGAATGGCTGTGTTAGCCTCAGAAAAGTGAGCGTTGCACAAAATTTAGCTCCACTTCTACCTGTAATACCAGCGTTGCTTACGGTAGCAGTAAGCTGGAAAAACGTGCTCATGCACAATTTCCCCATAAGATACAATAGGGCTGAGACGGCTTAAAAAAAAACTAACACCTGCAAAAAAACAGCGTTCAGCTCTTAACGCAGCCCCATTGTTTCCTATGGGGAAACACTTTCTAAGTCTACACCTAACACCCTAACATGAACCCGAGTCTAAACACCCCTAACCTTACACTTATTAACCTCTAATCTGCTGCCCCCAACATCATCGCCACCTGCATTATACTATTAACCCCTAATCTGCCGCTCCGGACACCGCCACCACCTACATTATCCCTATGAACCCCTCATCTGCTGCCCCTAACATCGCCGACACCTATATTATATTTATTAACCCCTAATATTCCGCCCCCAACGTCGCCGCCACCTACCTACACTTATTAACCCCTAATCTGCGACCGGCACATCACCGCCACTATAATAAATGTATTAACCCCTAAACCGCCGCACTCCCCGCCTCGCAAACACTATAATAAATTTTATTAACCCCTAATCTGCCCCCCCAACATCGCCGCCACCTACCTACAATTATTAACCCCTAATCTCCCACCCCCAACGTCGCTGCTACTATAATAAAGTTATTAACCCCTAACCCTAACACCCCCTTAAGTTAAATCTATTTTTAATAAATCTAAATAAAATATCTATAATTAAATTAATTAATCCTATTTAAAACTAAATACTTACCTATAAAATAAACCCTAATATAGCTACAATATAACTAATAGTTACATTGTAGCTATTTTAGGATTTATATTTATTTTACAGGCAACTTTGTATTTATTTTAACTAGGTGCAATAGCTATTAAATAGTTAATAACTATTTAATAGCTACCTAGTTAAAATAATTACAAAATTACCTGTAAAATAAATCCTAACGTAAGTTACAAATACACCTAACACTACACTATCAATAAATTAATTAAATAAATTAACTACAAACACTAAATTACAAAAAATAAAAAATATTACAAGAATTTTAAACTAATTACACCTAATCTAAGCCCCCTAATAAAATAAAAAAGCCCCCCAAAATAATAAAATTCTCTATCCTAAACTAAATTACAAAGTAATCAGCTCTTTTACCAGCTCTTAAAAGGGCTTTTTGCTGGGCATTGCCCCAAAGTAATCAGCTCTTTTACCTGTAAAAAAACAAATACAATACCCCCCCCAACATTACAACTCAGCACCCACACACCCCTACTCTAGAACCCACCCGATCCCCCCTTAAAAAAACCTAACACTACCCCATTGAAGATCACCCTACCTCGAGCCGTGTTCACCCAGCCGGGCACAAGTGGTCATCCGATCCGTCCAGAAGTGTTCATCCGATGGGCAGAAGAGGACATCTTGACCGGCAGAAGTCTTCATCCGATCGGGGCAGAAGAGGTCCTCCATCCAGCAGAAGTCTTCATCCAAGTGGCATCTTCTATCTTCATCCTTCCGGCGATGAGCGGCTCCATCTTGAAGACCTCCGGCGCGGAACAGCCTCCTCGGCCGATGACTACCTGACGAATGACTGGTCCTTTAAATGACGTCATCCAAGATGGCGTCCCTCGAATTCCGATTGGCTGATAGGATTCTATCAGCCAATCGGAATTAAGGTAGGAAAAATCTGATTGGTTGATTTAATCAGCCAATCGGATTGAAGTTCAATCCGATTGGCTGATTGGATCAGCCAATAGAATTGACCTCGCATTCTATTGGCTGATCCAATCAGCCAATCGGATTGAACTTCAATCCGATTGGCTGATTAAATCAACCAATCGGATTTCTGCCCCGATCGGATAAAGACTTCTGCCGGTCCGGATGTCCTCTTCTGCCCCATCGGATGAACACTTCTGGACGGATCGGATGACCACTTGTGCCCGGCTGGGTGAACACGGCTCAAAGTAGGGTGATCTTCAATGGGGTAGTGTTAGGTTTTTTTTAAGGGGGGATCAGGTGGGTTTTAGAGTAGGGGTGTGTGGGTTGTAATGCTGGGGGGTATTGTATTTGTTTTTTTTACAGGTAAAAGAGCTGATTACTTTGGGGCAATGCCCCGCAAAAAGCCCTTTTAAGGGCTGGTAAAAGAGCTGATTACTTTGTAATTTAGTTTAGGATAGGGAATTTTATTATTTTGGGGGGCTTTTTTATTTTATTAGGGGGCTTAGATTAGGTGTAATTAGTTTAAAATTCTTGTAATTTTTTTTTATTTTTTGTAATTTAGTATTTTTTTTTTGTAATATAGTTTATTTAATTTAATTGTATTTTATGTTAGATAATTGTAGTTAATTTATTTAATTAATTTATTGATAGTGTAGTGTTAGGTGTATTTGTAACTTAGGTTAGGATTTATTTTACAGGTAATTTTGTAATTATTTTAACTAAGTAGCTATTAAATAGTTATTAACTATTTAATAGCTATTGTACCTAGTTAAAATAAATACGAAGTTGCCTGTAAAATAAATATAAATCCTAAAATAGCTACAATGTAACTGTTAGTTATATTGTAGCTATATTAGGGTTTATTTTATAGGTAAGTATTTAGTTTTAAATAGGAGTAATTTATTTAATTATAGAAATTTTATTTAGATTTATTAAAAAATAGATTTAACTTAGGGGGGGTCTTAGGGTTAGACTTAGGTTTAGGGGTTAATAACTTTATTATAGTAGCGGCGACGTTGGGGGCAGGAGATTAGGGGTTAATAATTGTAGGTAGGTGGCCGGCGACGTTGGGGGGGCAGATTAGGGGTTATAAAATGTATTATAGTGTTTGCGAGGCGGGAGTGCAGAGGTTTAGGGGTTAATACATTTATTATAGTGGTGGCGATGTCCGGTCGGCAGATTAGGGGTTAATAAGTGTAGGTAGGTGGCGGCGACATTGGGGGGGCAGATTAGGGGTTAATAAATATAATGTAAGTGTCAGCGATGTTAGGGGCAGCAGATTAGGCGTTCATAGGTATAATGTAGGTGGCGGCTATGTCCGGTCGACAGATTAGGGGTTAAATCATTTTATTATAGTGTTTGCGATGTGGGGGGGGCTCGGTTTAGGGGTTCATAGGTAATTTATGGGTGTTAGTGTACTTTGTAGCACTGTAGTTAAGAGCTTTATGTTCCGGCGTTAAGCCCATAAAACTCTTAACTACTGACTTTTATATGCGTTAGGAGTCTTGGAGGTAGAGGCTGGTACCGCTCACTTATTCCAAGACTTGTAATACCAGCGTTAGGCAAATCCCATTAAAAAGATAGGATACGCAATTGATGTAAGGGGATTTGCGGTATGGAAAAGTCGCTGAAAAAAAGTGAGCGGTACACCTGTACCTGCCATACTTGAAATACCAGCGGGCGTTAAAAACGCAGCGTTAGGACCCCTTAACGCTGCTTTCTTAAAGCTAACGCAGAACTCGTAATCTAGGCGTTAGAAAGTTATATTTGTATAGTGCTGTTTCTACATTAGCACACCAATAAGTTGTCCGGTTTTGGCTTTTATTCCTATACTTTCTATTCCACTTGTTTAGTATTGTGTTATACTTTGCTAAGAAATATTTTTGATTATTGAATAGTATAGGGTCCATAAGAAGCCTTAACGTTATACAATCCCTATTTTACCTAATCTACATTATTTCAACGGGCCTAAGAGTGGTCTCTTTTGATGTTTACAGGGATACAAATGAAGAATTTCTTTTACTTTCAGTTATCTTAAATTATATTAGTACAGGTCCATAAGTGGCCTTTCTTTCATAAAACCCCTTAAGCACTTCAATATTTCCAACTTCAAAGGCCTTTTTGATGTTGTTACGGGAGGAAAAGATGGGACACTTTTTTTAACATTTTGTAAATTGTATTACAGACATATGGTACAATATTAATGTATGCTATGTATTCTTTTGTTTGTAAATCTTTATTTTCTGTCCTGGTTATTTATGTAAAAAATATACACAATGGAACCAATCTCACTGCAAATCCAGTATATTATGGGCTAGATTAAGGGTTAAGCGCAAATTTGCGCTTACGTGGGCACAATATTTGCATTTAACTTGGCAATATAAGAGCACGTAAATGTGTGCTGGTATTACAAGTAAGGCACAATACGAATGCGAGCAGGCGTTTGCATTGCTGGAAGCCACGCGCTCAACGGAGTGCACTTCCATAGCCTCCAATGGGAGCCCTTGTTTTCATGCTGACAGCCGCACACAAACACCTTGTGCAGATCAGGGGGCAACTCACACAGCATTGGGCAGCAATAAATAAATATATATGTATATGCTTATATACATATATATTTATGTGTTTATATGTGTATATACAGATCCCCATTGACTCATTTGTAAAGGCATTTTAGGTGCACAATTTAACCCCTTATAACTGCTTGGTGCAGTTATTTTATTAAAAAATCTAAATGATCATATATTTATATTATGTTACTGTACTGTCCTTTTTATTTTGGGGGCAATTGTGGCAAATTTTCATTGTTTTGACCTCTGGTTAATTGCGCTTAGCACAAAGTGAAAATTTGAGCTTATGGTTGCATTATATAGCCCACTTGTAATGGCTGATTATATAACGTGCATCTGTTAGACTGCAAAATTCACCCCTTTACGGGGCGCATGTTAAGATAGCGCCACACTTGTAATCTAGCCCTATATGAGGTAAGTGAGTGATATTGTTTGGCATTTGACAACGGTAATGTTTACAGCCCAGGTTTCTCAGCCTTTTTTGTAGTAAGTGTCAGTACAAGCATACATTGCTGTTCCCAAGTGCCTCCAACTTCAATACATAGATACCATTACGTTAAAAATAGGAGCAATCATTCATACCCCAGAATGTGACTAATTTATTTTAAGGTACAATTTTACTGAAGGCAAATGCAACAAATCTTTGGAAATATTAGATCTTTTATAGAAAACACACACACCAAATATGTAGCTCCTATAATATTGTGCCACTTATTCATATTATTACAATTCTGCATCTAACATCCATTACTTACTCAGCTTATCAGGCTAATATCATTGTGGCATATACTGTATGGGTATAGCTACAACTTTTCCAGGGCACATTTCATCATGGCATGTTAGGGGTTATTAAGGGTAGAAATGAAAAACAGGATTTCTGTGATACATTGAATATTTACGTTAGTTTCACAGGGCAAAAAAGAAAGAAGAAAGGGCAAGTACAGCAGTACCCCTTATCAAAGCTCCAGGTACCAATAGGGTATATGTAGCACAGTGTGAGACCCAAGGCTTTACAGTGGGGTTTCATCACCTGAGCTTTTTATAGTTATAAAAGCAGCATGAAAGGATTTCAATACCTATCTATCATCTATCCTATCTTATCTATCTATCTATCTATCTACCAGGTAAGACACTTAACTTGACAAAACAAATGATAAATAAAGAAACATTCTTCAGAAATCATTCTCCCACATATTTCTCCTTTGCTATGTAAAATGTACAATGTATATTTAAAGTTTTAATACCTAATCTTTTAATAAATGATGATGATACGCCGCCACTATACTAAACTATTTAACCCCCTATCCCGCCGCAACCCTAAATAAAGTTATAACCCCTATCCTGCTGCTCCCCCGACCCCCCTGCCGCAACCTAGATAAAGTTACTTAACCCCTATCCTGCTGCTCCCCGACCCTGCCGCAAACCTAAATAAAGTTATTAACCCCTATCCCGCAACTCCCCGACACTGCCGCCACTAAATAAACGTATTAACCCCTAAACCTCTGGGCCTCCCACATCTACCTACCACTAACTAAACAATTAACCCCTAAACCGTCAGCCCACCACATCGCCATAAACCTCAAATTAAGCTATTAACCCTAAACTAACAACCCGCTAACTTTAAATTAAAATTACAACCATCCCCTATCTTCAAACTAAATTTAAACTTACCCTTAGATTAAAAGAAGCCTATTTTAAACTATTAATTAACTTACCCATAACTATTATACTACAATAAATTAAACTACCAATTAAATAACCTAAATTACATATTAAAGAAAACCTAACCCTACTGAAATTATTTAAAAATACAATTAAACATTATTAAAAGTACCTAAATTACAGAAAAAAACAAACCACTAAGTTACAAACCCCCCCCCCCACTAAATTGCGAAAAATAAAAAACTACGTTATAAAAAAAACTAGCCTACAATAAACTACCAATGGCCATTAAAAGGGTCTTTTGTGGGGCATTGCCCCAAAAATATTAGCTCTTTTACCTGTTAAAAAAATACAAACCCCCCCCAGTAAAACCCCACCCACCCAACCAACAACTAACCCTCCCCTATCCTAAATAACCTAAGCTCCCATTGCTCTGAAAAGGGCATTTGTAATGGACATTGCCCTTAAAAAGGCCTTTAGCTCTTTTACATGCCCATACCCTAATCTAAAAATAATGCCCACCCAAAAAACTCTTTAAAAAACAAAACCTAACACTAACCCCCCAATGAAAACTTACAGTTCTTGAAGTCCCGCTTGAAGGATCTATTCGGAGCCGGAGAAGTCATCATCCACTGATTTTTTTTTCTGACTTGCAGCTTGATTATCACTCCAGGGCACGGCTCACTGGGGACTAGATTACAGGTGGACCCGCTATTTATCGCTCTCCTCTTGCACGTTAACTCTGCTAGAATACGTTTTTTTTGAGCGTGGTATGTGTATTTTAATTTGAAAGTAAAAAGTTTTAGCAGAAGCATTAACCCCACACATTCAAAAAGCCAAATTTGAAATATCACTAATGCATTAACGTATTCCCCCATAGACACTCTACTCTAATTTTTCATAGGATTTTTTTTTTTGTAATTTAGATTTCTTTCATGTAATTGGCAAGAGTCCATGAGCTAGTGACGTATGGGATATACAATCCTACCAGCAAAGTTTTCAAACCTCCAAAATGCCTATAAATACACCCCTCACCCACACCCCCATTCAGTTTTACAAACTTTGCCTCCTATGGAGGTTGAAAGATCCCCAAAGTTGATGGGGCTATTTCTACTCTTGCTAAACGTACCACTATTCCTATGGAAGATAGTACTTCTTTTAAAGATCCTTTAGATAGGAAACGTGAATCCTATCTAAGGAAAGCCTATATTCAGGTCATCTTCTTAGGCCTGCAATTTCTTTGGCTGATGTTGCGGCTGCATCACTTTTTGGTTGGCAGAATTTAGCACAACAAGAATTGGATTCTGACATATCTAGCATTGTTCGCTTACTGCAACATGCTAGTCATTTTATTTGTGATGCCATTTTTGATATTATCAAAATTGATGTTAGATCCATGTCTTTAGCTATTTTAGCTAAAAGAGCTTTATGGCTTAAATCTTGGAATGATGATATAACATCTAAGTCTAGATTTATTATCTCTTTCTTTCCAAGGTAATAATTTATTTGGTAGCAACAGCTCCCAAGAATCTTTTCAAAGGTTCTAGGTACCCTACTCTCTGTAATCAGAGAGCAGGGTATTCGGTGTTTTCCTTATTTGGACGATATCTTGGTACTAGCTCAGTCTTTACGCTCTGCAGAATCTCTCACAAATCAACTAGTGTTGTTTCTTCAAAAACATGGTTGGAGGATCAATTTACCAAAAAAAATTCTTGATTCCTCAGACATGGGCCACCTTTTTTAGGTTTCCAGATAGATTCAGTGTCTATGACTCTGTCTCTAACAATCAAGAGACGTTTGAAAGTGGTTTCAGCCTGTCGGCACCTTCAGTCTCAGTCATTCCCTTCAGTGGCTATGTGCATGGAAGTTTTAGGCCTCATGGACTGCAGCATCGGACGCAATTCCTTTTGCTCATTTTACACATGAGACCTCTCCAGCTTTGTATGCTGAATCAATGGTGCAGGCATTATACAAAGATATCACAGTTAATATCCTTAAATCCCAATGTTCGACACTCTCTGATGTGGTTGCTTTCATTTGTTCAGCCAACCCTGGACTGATGATCACTACAGACGCAAGTCTTTCAGGCTTGGGGGCTGTCTTGGGGATCTCTGACAGCGGGTTTGGAAATCTTAAGAGGCGAGATTTCCAATCAATATTTTAGAACGTGCAATCTCAGAGCTCTTCAGTTTTGGCCTCTGTTGAAGAGAGAACGATTCATTTGCTTTCAGACAGACAATATCACAATTGTGGCATATGTCAATCATCAGCGTGGGACTCACAGTCCCCAAGCTATGAAAGAAGTATCTTGGATACTTGCTTGGGCGGAATCCAGCTCCTGTCTAATCTTTACTGTGCACTATCCCAGATGTAGACAATTGGGAGGCGGATTATCTCAGCCATCATACCTTTAATCCAGGGGAGTGGTCTCTCCATCCAGATGTGTTTTCTCAGATTGTTCAGATGTGGGGTCTTCAAGAGATAGATCTCCATGGCCTCTCATCTAAACAATAAACTTCCCAGATACCTGTCCAGGTCCAGGGATGTTCAGGGGGAAGAGTGGATGCGCTGACACTTCCATCTTCCTGCTTACATTTTCCCGCCTCTATTTCTTCTTCCAAGATTGATATCCAAAATCATCATGGAGCAACCGTTTGTGTTGCTGGTGGCCTCAGCATGGCCACACAGGTTTTGGTATGCTGATCTTGATTCGGATGTCCAGTTGCCAACCTTGGCCACTTCGTTAAGGCCGGACCTACTGTCTCAAGGTCCGTTTTTCCATCAGGATATCAAATCATTAAATTTGAAGGTATGGAAATTAGAACGCTTTAGTTACTAAGTCATAGTGGTTTCTCTGACCTCAGTGATTAATACTATGTTACAAGCTCATAAATCTGTTTCTAGAAAGATTATTTATCGAGTTTCGGAAGACCTACATTTCATGGGTGTTCTTTTCATAAATTCTCTTGGCATTCTTCTTTTAGAATTCGTAGAATTTGGACAGTTTCTTCAGGACTGGTTTGCATCAGGGGTTTGTGCACGTTCTCCTTGAAGGGACAAATCTCTGCTCTTTCAGTTTTATTTCACAGAAAGATTGCTAAACTTCCTGATATTCACTGTTTTGTACAGGCTTTAGTTTGTATTAAGACCATTATTAAATCAATTTATCCCTCCTTGAGAGTCTTAATTTGGTTTATGAAGGCGTTACAGGCTCCTCCGTTTGAGCCTATGCATTCTTTGGATATTAAACTACTTTATTGGAAAGTGTTGTTACTTTTGGCCAATCTCTTCTGCTAGAAGAGTTTCTGAGCTATCTGCTCTTTCTTGTTGAATCCTCCTTTTCTGATTTTGCATCAGGATAGGCGGTCTTTGTGGACTTCATTTAAATTTTTACCTAAAGTTGTGATTCTAACAACATTAGTAGAGAAATTGTTGTCCCTTCCTTGTGTCCTAATCCTAAGAATTCTTTGGAAAGATCTTTACATTCTTTGGATGTGGTGAGAGCTTTGAACTATTATGT
Source organism: Bombina bombina (assembly GCF_027579735.1). Lineage (NCBI taxonomy): Eukaryota > Metazoa > Chordata > Amphibia > Anura > Bombinatoridae > Bombina > Bombina bombina. Next base: position 577,278,996 of record NC_069503.1, on the reverse strand, counting down.
TGAAGCTACTAAAGACGCTACTAAAGATTTCAGGAAGACTTCTAGTCTATTTGTTATATTTTCTGGTCCTAGGAAAGGTCAGAAGGCCTCTGCTATTTACTTGGCTTCTTGGTTAAAGCTTTTGATTCATCAAGATTGCCTCATTTTTAAAGGCCTATGTGGAAGCCACAGCTCTAGCTAGAATGAGCTGTAATCCTTTCTGGAGGCTGCTGGCCAGCAGTCTCATAGGCCTAAGCGGATTATGCTTTTTTAGCCAAAAAGAAAGAGAGGTTGCGAAGCCTTTTGACCTCTCCTCTGTCCAGAGTAGACAACAAACAAAAGTAGATGTTTGACGAAAATCTTTAGTAGCTTGTAAGTAAACTTTAAAGCTCAAACCACGTCCCAGATTGTGTAATAGATGTTCCTTCTTTGAAGAAGGATTAGGACACAAGGATGGAACAACAATCTCTTGATTGATATTCTTGTTAGATACCACCTTAGGTAAAACCTAGGTTTGGTACGCAGAACTACCTTATCCCATATGGAAAATCAGATAAGGAGGAATCAACATTGTAAGGCAAGATAACTCAGAGACTCTACGAGCCGAGGAATAGCTACCAAAAAAAGAACTTTCCAAGATAAAAGTTTGATATCTATGGAATGAAGGGGTTCAAACGGAACTCCCTTGAAGAACCTTAAGAACCAAATTTAAGCTCCATGGCGGAGCGACAGGTTTAAACACAGGCTTGATTCTAACTAAAGCCTGACAAAGGATTTCATGTCCACTAGATCTGCATACCAGGTCCTGCGTGGCCACGCAGGCGCTATCAATATCACTGACGCTCTCTCCTGCTTGATTTGGCAATCAGTCGAGGGAGCAGAGGAAACGGATGGAAATGCATAAGCCAGGTTGAAAGACCAGGCGCTGCTAGAGCATCCTATCAGCGTCGCCTTGGGATCCCTGGACCTGGATCCATAACAAGGAAGCTTGGCATTCTGGCGAGACGCCATGAGATCCAGTTCTTGGTTTGCCCCAAGATGAATCAATAGTGCAAAACACCTCCGGATGAGTTCCCACTCCCCCGGATGAAAAGCTCTGACGACCTTAGAAAATCCGCCTCCCAGTTCTCTACACCTGGGATATGGATAGCTGAAAGGTGGCAAGAGTGACTCTCTGCCCAGCGAATTATTTTTGAAACTTCTAACATCGCTAGGAACTTCTTGTTCCCCCTTGATGGTCGTGATGTTGTCCGACTGAAATGCTGATGTACCTCAGAGTTTCTAACTTGAGGCCCAAGCCTGAAGAGCCATTGAATATCGCTCTCAGTTCCAGAATATTTATTGGAAGGAGTGTCTCCTCCTGTGTCCCATGATCCTGAGCTTCAGGGAGTTTCCAGACTGCACCCCCCCAACCTAAAAGGCTGGCATCTGTTGTTACAATTGTCCAATCTGGCCTGCGAAAGGTCAAACCTTTGGACAGATGGACCCGAGATAGCCACCAGAGAAGAGAATCCCTGGTCTCTTGTCCCAGATTTAGTAGAGGGGACAAATCTGTGTAATCCCCGGTCCACTGACTGAGCATGCATAGTTGCAGCGGTCTGAGATGTAAGCGTGCAAACGGCCACTATGTCCATTGCGCTACCATTAAGCCGATTACTTCCATGCACTGAGCCACCGAAGGCGCCAGAATGGAATGAAGAACACGGCAGGAATTTAGAAGCTTTGATAACCTGGACTTCGCTCAGGTAAATTTTCATTTCTACAGAATCTATCAGAGTCCCCTAGGAAGGAAACTCTTGTGAGTGGGGATAGAGAAACTCTTTTCCTAGTTCACTTTCCACCCATGCAACCTCGAGAAATGCCAGTACTACGTCCGTATGAGACTTGGCAATTTGGAAGTTTGACGCCTGTATCAGGATGTCGTCTAAATAAGGGGCCACTGCTATGCCCCCGCCGGCCTTAGGACTGCCAGAAGCAAGACCCCCAGAACCTTCGTAAAGATTCTTGGGGCTGTTGCTAATCCAAGGGAAGAGCTACAAACTGGTAATGCCTGTCTAGAAAGGCAAACCTGAAGAAACACGATGATGATCTTTGTGTATCGACTGTGAAGATACGCCATCTTTTAAATCCCACTGTAGTCATATATGACCCTCCTGGATCATAGGTAGGCTGGTACGAATGAGTTTCCATTTTGAATGATGGAACTCTGAGGAATTTGTTTAAGATCTTTAGATCCAAATGGTCTGAAGGTTCCCTCTTTTTTGGGAACCCACCAAACAGATTTTGAGTAAATACCCTGTCCCTGATCCTCTCCTTTGGAACTGGACTGATCACTCCATAACATAGGAAGGTCTACGTAACAGTGTAATCAATGCCTCTCATCTCATATCTGGTTTGCAGATAATTGTGAAAGGGAAAAGAAATCTCCCTTTTGGGGGGGAAGCTTTGAAGTCCAGAAGATATCCCTGGGATATAATTTCCAACGCCCAGGGATCCTGGACATCTCTTGCCCACACCTGGGCGAAGATCGAAAGTCTGCCCCCTACTAGATCCGTTACTGGATAGGGGGCCGTTCCTTCATGCTGTCTTAGAGGCAGCAGCAGGCTTTTTGGCCTGCTTACCTTTGTTCCAGGTCTGGTTTGGTCTCCAGACTGTCTTGGACTGAGCAAAAGTTCCCTCTTGTTTTGCATTAGAGGAAGTTGATGCCGCACCTGCCTTGAAGTTTCGAAAGGCACGAAAATTAGACTGTTTGGCCCTTGATTTGGACCTGTCCTGAGGAAGGGCATGACCTTTTCCTCCAGTGATATCAGCAATAATCTCCTTCAAACCAGGCCCGAATAGGGTCTGCCCCTTGAAGGGAATGTTAAGCAGCTTAGATTTTGAAGTCACGTCAGCTGACCATGATTTAAGCCATAGCGCCCTGCGCGCCTGTATAGCAAAACCAGAATTCTTAGCCGTTAGTTTAGTCAAATGAACAATGGCATCAGAAATAAAAGAATTGGCTAGCTTAAGTGCTCTAAGCTTGCCAAGTATGTCATCCAATGGAGTCTCTACCTGTAAAGCCTCTTCCAGAGACTTAAACCAGAACGCCGCAGCAGCAGTGACAGGAGCAATGCATGCAAGGGGTTGTAGGATAAAACCTTGTTGAATAAACATTTTCTTAAGGTAACCTTCTAATTTTTTATCCATTGGATCTAAAAAAAGCACAACTGTCCTCGACAGGGATAGTAGTACGCTTTGCTAGAGTAGAAACTGCTCCCTCCACCTTAGGGACTGTCTGCCATAAGTCCTGTGTGGTGGCGTCTATTGGAAACATTTTTCTAAAAATAGGAGGGGGAGAGAACGGCACACCTGGTCTATCCCATTCCTTATTAATAATTTCTGTAAACCTTTTAGGTATTGGAAACACATCAGTACACACCGGCACTGCATAGTATTTATCCAGTCTACACAATTTCTCTGGCACTGCAATTGTATCACAGTCATTCAGAGCAGCTAAAACCTCCCTGAGCAACACGTGGAGGTGTTCAAGCTTAAATTTAAATGTAGAAATATCAGAATCAGGTTGTATCATCTTTCCTGAGTCAGAAACATCACCCACGGACTGAAGCTCTCCTTCCCCAGCTTCTGCATAATGTGAGGCAGTATCAGACATGATTCTTAAAGCGTCAGTATGCTCTGCATTTCGTCTAACCCCAGAGCTATCTCGCTTACCTCTAAATTCAGGTAGTCTGGCTAATACCGCTGACAGTGTATTATCCATGACTGCCGCCATGTCTTGTAAAGTAATCGCTATGGGCGCCCTAGATGTACTTGGCGCCATTTGAGCGTGAGTCCCTAGAGCGGGAGTCAAAGGATCTGACACGTGGGGAGAGTTAGTCGGCATAACTTCCCCCTCGTCAAATTCCTCTGGTGATAAATTTTTTAAAGACAGAATATGATCTTTACTTGCTTAAAGTTGAAATCAGTACATTTGGTACACATTCTAAGAGGGGGTTCCACCATGGCTTTTAAACATAATGAACAAGGAGTTTCCTCTATGTCAGACATGTTTGTACAGACTAGCAATGAGACTAGTAAGCTTGGAAAACACTTTAAATCAAGTTAACAAGAAATATAAAAAACGGTACTGTGCCTTTAAGAGAAACAAATTTGAAAAACAGTGAAAAAAGGCAGTAAATCAAACGAAATTTTTACAGTGTATGTAATAAGCTAACAGAGCATTGCACCCACTTGCAAATGGATGATTAACCCCTTAGTTCAAAAAACGGATAAAAAACCCGATATAGACGTTTTAACAGTCACAACAAACTGCCACAACTCAGCTGTGGCCCTACCTTCCCCAATAAACGACTTTGGAAAGCCTTTGAGCCCTTTAGAGATGTCCTATAGCATTCAGGGGACTCCTGAGGGAAGCTGGATGTAATTTTAACTGCGCAAAAAAGGCGCTAAATAGGCCCCTCCCACTCATACAACAACAGTGGAAAGCCTCAGGAAACTGTTTCTAGGCAAAATTTAAGCCAGCCATGTGGAAAAAACATAGGCCCCACCCCAATAAAGTTTTTCACCACAGCATATTAAAAACGATTTAAACATGTCAGCAAACGTTTTATATTGCAAATATTATAAGGGGTATTACCCCTGAGAGTAAGAATGATACCAGTCGCTATTAAATCACTGTATTCAGGCATAACTTACATTAATCCGGTGATCAGCAGCATTTTCTAGCATTTCCATTTCTAGAAAAAATTGTAACTGCACATACCTCATAGCAGAGTAACCTGCACGCCATTCTCCCGCTGAAGTTACCTCTCTCCTCAGACATATGTGAGCAACAGCAATGGATCTTACGTTACAACCTGCTAAGATCATAGAAAACTCAGGCAGATTCTTCTTCTATTTTTCACCACTCTCTCTTACTACCTCCATGCTTGTTGAGAGTTGGCAAGAGAATGACTGGTATGGCAGTTTAGGGGAGGAGCTATATCAACAGCTCTGCTGTGGGTGTCCTCTTGCAACTTCCTGTTGGGATGAGAATATCCCACAAGTAATGTATGATCCGTGGACTGGATACACTTTACAAGAGAAATGGCTGTTATTTATTTTTATCCCTCCCTCTCTAGTGACTCTTGAGTGGATTTCCACATCTTGGGTATTGATATCCCATACGTTCTAGCTCATGGACTCTTGCCAATTACATGAAATAGAAAAACACAATGGCCTAGATTTAGAGTTTGGCGTTAGCCGTGAAAACCAGCGTTAGAGGCTCCCTAACGCTGGTTTTAGGCTACCTCCGGTATTTGGAGTCACTCAAAAAAAGGGTCTAACGCTCACTTTTCAGCCGCGGACCTTTTTCCATACCGCAGATCCCCTTACGTTAATTGCGGTATCCTATCTTTTCAATGGGATTTTTCTAACTCCGGTATTAGTAATCGTGTCTGAATGTGAGCGTTAGACATCTAACGACAAAACTCCAAGCCGCAGGAAAAAAAGTCGAGTAGCTAAGAGCTTTCTGGGCTAACGCCGGTTCATAAAGCTCTTAACTACTGTGCTCTAAGTACACTAACACCCATAAACTACCTATGTACCCCCTAAACCGAGGTCCCCCCACATCGCCGCAACTCGATTAATTTTTTTTAACCCGCTAATCTGCCGACCGCCAACTACGTTATCCTTATGTAGCCCCTAATCTGCTTGCCCCTAACACCGCCGACACCCTATATTATATTTATTAACCCCCTAATCTGCCCCTTATCTGCCCCCCACAACGTCGCCACCAGCTACCTACACTTATTTAAGCCCCTAATCTGCTGACCGCCAGAAGCGCCGCACCTACGTTATCCTTATGTACCCCTAATCTGCCTGCCCCTAACACCGCCGACCCCTATATTATATTTATTAACCCCTAATCTGCCCCCCTCCATCGTCGCCTCCCACCTGCCTACACTTATTAACCCCTAATCTGACCTGAGCGGACCGCACCGCTACTATAATAAAGTTATTAGCCCCCCTCCTCCGATCCCCTCACCTAAACCCTAAATAAATAGTATTGACCCCCTAATCTGCCCTCCCTAACATCGCCGACACCTAACTTCAATTATTAACCCCTAATCTGCCGATCCGGAGCTCACCGCTATTCTAATAAATGTATTAACCCCTAAAGCTAAATCTAACCCTAACACTAACACCCCAATAAATTAAAATATAATTTTAATCTTAACGAAATTAATTAACTCTTATTAAATAAATTATTCCTATTTAAAGCTAAATACTTACCTGTAAAAATAAATCTAATATAGCTACAATATAAATTATAATTACATTGTAGCTATTTATAGGATTAATATTTATGTTACAGGCAACTTTGTAATTTTTTTAACCAGGTACAATAGCTATTAAATAGTTATTTACTATTTAATAGCTACCTAGTTAAAAATAATTACAAAATTACCTGTAAAATAAATCCTAACCTAAGTTACAATTAAACCTAACACTATACTATCATTAAATTAATTAATAAAATACCTATAATTACCTACAATTAAACCTAAACACTACACTATCAGATACATTAATTAAATACAATATCTACAAATAACTACAATGAAAAAACTAAACTAAAGTACAAAAAATAAAAAAGAACTAAGTTACAAAAAATAAAAAAATATTTACAAACACTAAAAACATATTACAACAATTTTAAAACTAATTACACCTACTCTAAGCCCCCTAATAAAATAACAAAGACCCCCACAAAATAAAAAATGCCCTACCCTATTCTAAATTACAAAGCTCTTTTACCTTTCCCAGCCCTGAACCAGGGCCCTTTGCGGGGCATGCCCCAAGAAGTTCAGCTCTTTTGCCTGTAAAAAAAAAACATACCAATACCCCCCCCAACATTACAACCCACCAACCCACCTACCCCTAATCTAACCCAAACCCCCTTAAATAAACCTAACACTAAGCCCGCCTGAAGATCATCCTACCTGTCTTCACCTCACCAGGTATCACTGATCCGTCCCTGGCTCCAAAATCTTCATCCAACCCAAGCGGGGGGCTGGCGATCCATCCATCCGTGATTTAATTAATGTATTGATAGTGTAGTGTCAGGTTTAATTGTAGGTATTATAGGTATTTTATTTAATTAATTTAATGATTGTATTAGTGTTAGGTTTAATTGTAACTTAGGTTAGGATTTATTTTACAGGTAATTTTGTAATTATTTAACTAGTTAGCTATTAAATAGTATAAAACTATTTAATAGCTATTGTACCTGGTTAAAATTAAATACAAAGTTACCTGTATAAATATTAATCCCTAAAATAGCTATAATATAATTATAATTTATATTGTAGCTATATTAGGATTTATTTTACCAAGTAAGTATTTAGCTTTAAATAGGAATAATTTATTTAATAAGAGATAATTAATTTCGTTAGATGTAAATTATATTTAACCTTAGGGGGTGTTAGTGTTAGACTTAGCTTATAGGGGTTAATACATTTATTAGAATAGCGGTGAGCTCCAGTTGGCAGATTAGGGGTTAATAATTAAAGTTAGGTGTCGGCGATGTTAGGGAGGGCAGATTAGGGGTTAATACTATTTATTATAGGGTTAGTGAGGCGGATTAGGGGTTAATAACTTTATTATAGTAGCGCTCAGGTCCGCTCGGCAGATTAGGGGTTAATAAGTGTAGGCAGGTGGAGGCGACGTTGTGAGTGGCAGATTAGGGGTTAATAAATATAATATAGGGGTCGGCGATGTTAGGGCAGCAGATTAGGGGTACATAGGGATAATGTAAGTAGCGGCGGTTTACAGAGCGGCAGATTAGGGGTTAATAATAATATGCAGGGGTCAGCGATAGCGGGGGCGGCAGATTAGGGGTTAATAAGTGTAAGGCTAGGGGTGTTTAGACTTGGGGTACATGTTAGGGTGTTAGGTGCAGACGTAGGAAGTGTTTCCGCATAGCAAACAATGGGGCTGCGTTAGGAGCTGAATGCGGCTTTTTTGCAGGTGTTTTTTTTCAGCTCAAACAGCCCCATTGTTTTCTATGGGGGAATCGTGCACGAGCACGTTTTTGAGGCTGGCCGCTTGCGTAAGCAACTCTGGTATCGAGAGTTGAAGCTGCGTTAAATATGCTCTACGCTCCTTTTTTGGAGCCTAACGCAGCCTTTATGTGGACTCTCAATACCAGAGTTATTTTTATGGTGCAGCCAGAAAAAAGCAGGCGTTAGATTTTCGGGTCGTTACCGACAAAACTCTAAATCTAGCCGAATGTATGTAAGAATTTACCTGATAAATTAATTTCTTTCATATTTGAAAGAGTCCATGAGGCCCACCCTTTTTATGGTGGTTATGATTTTTTTGTATAAAGCACAATTATTTCCAAATTCCTTTGTTGATGCTTTTTACTCCTTTCTTTATCACCCCACTTCTTGGCTATTCATTAAACTGAATTGTGGGTGTGGTGAGAGGTGTATTTATAGGCATTTTGAGGTTTGGGAAACTTTGCCCCTCCTGGTAGGATTGTATATCCCATACGTCACTAGCTCATGGACTCTTGCCAATATGAAAGAAATGAATTTATCAGGTAAATTCTTACATAAATTATGTTTTTTTATTTTTTTTCGTAGTGTTAGGTTTTTTAAATTTGTAATTTAGATATTTTAATTGGTAGTTTTTTTTATTTTATTAGAATAGTAAGGATAGGTTAATTTATAGTTTAATGTTTAGTTTATTTTTATTTCACAGGTAAGTTTTTATTTATTTATTTAAATAAAGTTATATTGTAATTTTAATTAAAAGTTAGGGGGTGTTAGGTTTAGGGGTTAATAGTTTAATTTAGTGTTTTGCAATGTGGGGGGGCTGGCGGTTTAGGGGTTAATAGGTTTATTTAGTGGCAGAGATGTGGGAAGCTGAAGGTTTGGGGTTTAATAACTTTCTTTAGTGGCAGCGAGGTCGGGGAGCAGCCGAATAGGGGTTAATTGCTTTTATTAGTGGCGGCGATGTCAGGGGCGGCAGTTTAGGGGTTAATATTTTTATACATGGGCGGTGATGTCGGGGAGCATCAGAATAGGGGTTAATAACATTATTATAGCGGCGGCAATGTCGGGAACGGCAGATTAGGGGTTAGTAACTTTATTTAGGTGTCTACGATGTCGGGGGGGGGGGCGGATTAGGCCTGTTTAGACTTGGGGTTTATGTTAGGGTGTTAGGTTTAAATGTAACTTTTTCCCCATAGACATCAATGGGGTTGCGTTACAGCGATCGCCATTCTGCACTTCAGGTGTTGTTGTTTTTTTGATGTCTATGGGGGAAAGCGTGCATGAGCACATCTAAGCAGCCCTTGGCTTTTGTGCAGTATGGAGCTTAATGCCACCATATCACACGCACAAGGAGGCTTTTGAGAAATTTGTAATGACAGCTCAATGGGGGGTGAAATAACACAACTTTTGTTGCTTTCGTTTCGCACTCTGTTTAGCGCAAAACTCGTAATCTAGGTGATGGTGTATTTATATATAGTTGCTGTCTCCTTTCTAAATCTTCACTCTCTCTCAGCACTGTCACATTCTTTTTCTCTTAACTGTCTTCTACTCTCTGAGGGAGCAGATCTGAAGTCTCATTTGGGGATGGAGCTGACAGAGTGGGTGTAGGACAACGTTGTGGGTACTGGGCGTACAAAAAGGTTTGGGTCTATTTTGGTAGTGTAGCTGATTGGATGTTTTAGGGCCAACAGACAGATTTTATGTGGGCATTGTACTTACAGAGCAGCTTCTGTATTAGTGCCATTCTGATCTGAGCTCTGATTTGAAAGAAAAAAAAAATCATACATCAGCATCATAGTATTATTCTATTCGATTCGATTTTCCGAATTACGGTAGTAACGAATCTACCGAATAAATCCGAATTAGTTCTGATTTATTCGGTAGATTTGGATGGCCATGGATTACACTAGTATTGTACAGTATATTAGGTTATATCACTCTGCTATGGGTTACACCTATTATACAGTACATACCCTGAGGGTGGGGGCCCAGCTTAAAAAAAAATAATAAAAAAAAAAATTATAATTTTTTTTTTTAATAAAAAACGTTAACCTACCACTGCCTGCACTGATATCATGTGAGTGTGACATGACTACAGGGGTTAGTGTTTCTGTTTTACCCATTGGTGTTTATGCGTGTGTGCAGGGCCGCCATCAGGGGGTGACAGGGGTGACTCCTTTCAGGGGCCCAATGGGCCAGGGGGGCCCCATGAGGCAAGAACTATTTTGGCAGCCACCAGTTGGTACTACAGCAGAGTGCTAATTGAGCATGGGAATTGTTATTACAAGGAGTAAAGTATTAGCATTTGGGAGGATTTCTGAGTGTGCACTAAACCACTATGCACATACACATTGTCTGTTCCTTTTTAGGACATTTTGACCTTACTACTAATTATTCACATCTTTCTAAAGACTTTGAGACTAACAAGACCTATCCGGAAGTCACCAATCTACCGTTTAACCTTTAAATTATTGTTTAGGCAGTTCAGGGCCCTTCCTTTCAGCCACTGCATGCTGTTGTCATAATTTAGTTGTCATCTTCCTTTACAAAAAGATAATCAGAACTCCATATTTTGTTTTCTAAATCTCATTTTTTCACAAAACTGTAGTTTACCTCATTACTTGTCAGGTCAATGTAAACAAGTGCTGAGTGTCTGTGTCTGAGTGTGTTTCTTTGTGTGTCTGCTAGAGTGTCTATATGTGAATCCTTATGTGTATGAGTGTGTCTGTGTGTTTGTATGTTACTACCTTTACAACAATTCCAATTTAAATAGACACTTAAGAATAAAGTGCATATACGTTTTAGTCACTTGGTCAAAAATTGCACGTCAAAGGAGGGGGCCCTGATCAATGGTTAAGTCAGGGGCCCCAAAATTTCTAGTGGCGGCCCTGTGTGTGTGTGTATGGTGTGTGTGTATATGTATGTGACTGTGTGTGTATTTATGCATGAATGTGTGTTTGTGTAAGTTTGTCGAACCAGAAAATTACAGACCTTGTTACTACAGCATGGGGGGCAGGGGGTAAACAGTGTCACTATACAGTACACTATACAGTACCACTATATACAGTATGGGGGGTGGGCCATGTCACTGACTACTGTGGTCACTTTATAAAGTACTTGGTAGGTAGGGTCAGGCCAGCCATCTCACCGGCAGATTACAGACTGTGTCACTAACTTACTATATACAGTACTGAGGGGTTAAAGAGTGTCACTATATATAGTAATAGGGGGTGAGACCATCTCACAGACTGTGGGCTCAGGGTACCTCCTTTTGCAGACATGTAATCTGATTCACATTTTTTTCTGTGTTAAATGTAAAAAAAAATGTATTAAATTCACCTTTTTTTGGAGGGGGGAGGGGTGGTGGTGGGGCCCATTCTTAGATTCTTGCACCTGGGCCCTGTGGTTTCTAGTTACGCCTCTGTTGCACACCCAAATTTTATAATCTAGTGGAGACTCTGATACAAGAGACTTGTAATTTAATGTACTTATTTGAGAGATTTTTTCCAAAATCCATAGGAAGGGTTTGGGTGAACTCCAATGCACCAAGGAACAGATTTCTTTTAAAATTAATTTTATATGGGTATGTAGGCTTTTTATATTCAGCACAATTCATTTGCAGCTTTATTTGCTTGATTTTTGCATTTTGTTTTGTGTCAAGGGGCCTCACATTTGAGCCTTACCTAAGCCCTCGCTAACTCAAGAGCCGCCTCTGGTGCATTTAGGGGTTCACCTACATTATACATTATAGTCTATGATAGGGAAACTGTTCCTAGATATTTCCATGGTATTCAATAATGACATTACTATGCAACTTAGCAATATTGACAAATGGTATAGTAGTGGCCTTTTTTTCAAGATATAGAGAGTTTAATATTGCATTTTGTGACCACATTGATGAAGTTACATTAGTGTCAGTATATTTTATTTTCTTACCCTAGTTCAAAATGTATGATGTAGCGTTTTGTTTACAGGTAGATATATATTTTATGTGTAAACACGGTGCATTGACTCTTGAACCCTTCTCATTGTATTCCTAGTCTCTAAAGAATTAGTTCATAGTCTATGATATTTGTTAATTTTATAATTGCATCTTACGAGAGGCCATATTCTCTTCTAATTTATCATTCAGGTGTGATTTGGGGATCTCCTAACTGCTTTGTAGATGTGCTTACTAGAGATTGTACTTAGGTAAGATTGTTACTTCATATCTTCAACCTTCTAGTAATTGTATTTAATATGGCTCAATGTGCAGTATGTAGAAGGGCAAGTTACTAGAAAAGTCTTAAAACATTGTACTATCTTACCAAGTGTTATTGTTTGTTTTCTATTTCTGATTTATTAACAGGGGTCCCTAGATGGCCCTCATTCTATAAAACCCTACTTTTACATTTTTTCGTAATATGCTTTGAGGTCTATGAATATTTTAGGATGTAAAAATAGAGGATTGTTATGATGTTTTGGGGCAGTCTTACATACCTAAGCGTTATGTTCTGATTTTTTCTCTGTATAAGAATCATTAGTTAATGCTGTTATATATAAGTGGAGAGCTAATTTATTGTGCGATAAATAGCCAGCTATTAACCAGAGATCAGATCTCAGGTTCATTTTCCAAAAGGGCCCCAATTGCCCCCAAAGTTTAGTCTACTGTGCCTTTTAAAAATAAATAAATAAATAATAATAGTTTTTTTTTGTTTTTATTACAATCTATGGGGAACCGTGTGCTCCCTGTAAATATATATGTATATGCTTACATACATATTTATGTGTTAATATGTGTATATACACATACGAACACATCAATATACTGTATATGTCTATATTCATATATGATAACAAGACTTCCTATGGAAGCGCAATCTCGTGAGCGCAATGCTTCCATGCAATGTGAATGCGAGGTCGCGTTTGCATTGCACCTAGCTTGTAATACCAGTGCACATTTGCGTGCGCTGGTATTACTAAGTAAAGCGCAAATATCGCTTTCATGAAAGCAATATTTTGCGCTATATTTGTAATCTGGCCACTAATGTTGATCTTATACTTTTTTAAATTTGTTTTAGAGTTTTTATTGAGGTTAACAGAAAAAAGTACAGACAATATGAATCATTATTTGGCAATGGTTCAAGTTACAAAGCCTGTACATTAGCATTATACAGTTGTAATCAAAATGATTCAACCCACATTGCAGGTTTATTGTCAAAATATACAAAATTTTAGCTGTTTGCAATAAAAAAAATGAAACAAAAACAATTGAAATAGCTCAACACAACGAATGCTTCAAGTGATTTCCCCAAATTCAACTGAAATTGCAACTTTTAATGAATTCTGTAGTCTCAAAATTATTCAACCCCCAGAATAGAATCCCTCACAACAGCACAAATATGCAAAACAGGTGTTGTCTCAAGCACACCTGATGCAACTAATCGAGGGCTTCATTAGTTGCACCAGGGTGTGCTTGAGCTAGAACAATATAAAATAACCTTAAATGGCTAGGGGTTTGTTGAGTGTCACATTTGATTGCATGTTAGAAATATGGCTAAGAGTCAAAAGAATGGTCCAAAAAGTTGGAGAAAATAGATCTTCCCCCTACACAAACAAGGAAACAGGATACAAAAAGATAGAGAAGGCACTTAAATGTTCGAGAGACAACGTGTGGAAGCATAGTTTGCAAGTTCAAGGTTAAAGGAACAGTAGTTATCAACTACCTGGATGGGCAGAAAAAGGAAGCTATCAACGTCTGCAACCTGATTTCCGAGAAGGCAGATTGAGAAAAACCCTTGAGTGACCTGCAAAAAAACCTTCAGCAAAACTTGGTGGCAACAGGCACTGAGATTTCAGTTTGTACAGTAAGGCGCTTACTAAACTCAGAAGGTTTTCCATGCCAGAACTCCAAGATGTACAACCCACTACTGACACCAAAAAGCACAAGAAAAGTCAGCTCCCAATATATGTTCAAAAACATTTAAATATGCCACAGAAGTTTTGGTATTCTCTTCTGTGGAGTGATGAAACAAAATGGCAATTTTTCGGCCCAATGGATCAGTGGTATGTCTGGAGGAAGAAGAATGAAGCATACGGTAAAAAGAACACTCTGGGGTAGATTTATCATACCCCGGACGGACATGATTCGCTACAGCGAATCATGTCCACCCTGCATTGCTAAATGTCGACAGCATACGCTATTGGCATTAAACATTGCACAAACAGTTCTGGTGAACTGCTTGTGAAATGCCTCCTTCTGAAGATTCGCGACCAATCGGCTGCTAGCAGGGGGTGTCTATTAACCCGATTGTATACGATCGGGCGGATTGCTGTCCGCCACCTCAGAGGTGGTGGACGAGTTAAGGAGCAGCTATCTTAAGACCGCTGCTTATTAACTCCTGTTTCCGGCATGCCTGAAGGCTTGCACGGAAACGGCTGTATACGGGCCCCATTCGGGCCGTGATAAATCAGCCCCAGTGCCTACAATTAAGCATGATGGTGGCTCAGTGATGCTCTGGGGCTGCTTTGCATCCTCTGGCACTGAAGCCTGCAGCATGTGGAAGGCAAGATGGATTCATTGAAGTATCAGGAAATCCTAGGAGAAAATGTCATGCCGTCTGTGAGGAAGCTGAAGCTTGGGCGCCATTGTACCATCCAACAGGACAATGATCCCAAGCATACCTCAAATTCCAACAAGGCTTGGTTGCAGAAAAAGTCCTGGAAGATTCTACAGTGGCCATCAGAGTCACTTGACTTGAACCCCATTGAACTTCTCTGGTGTTATTTGAAGAAGGCAGTTGCAGCACGCAAACCCATAAATATTACCGAACTGGAGACCATTACTCATAAAGAATGGACTAAGATTCCTCAGGAATGCTGCAAAAGTTGGTGTCTGGCCATTCATCTAATTTGCAGCAGGTCATAACAGCAAACAGTTGCACTAGTAAGTACTAAAGATGCTTGCCATGAATGCGTTGGATTATTTGAGGACTGCAGAAATCATTAAAAGTTGGATTTTCAGTTGAATTTGGAGAAACCACCTTTAAGCATTAGTTGAGCTATTTCAATTGTTTTTGTTTGATTTGTTTATTGCAAAACAGCTGAAAGTTCTTTAAATTTTGTCAGTAAACCTGATTTGCAATGGGGGGTTTGAATAATTTTTGATTACAACTGTTATATACACAGTAAAAATGTGAAAGCAAGAGTTCTGCCATAATCTTAGCTATGTGTGGCAACTATTGATAAAAAAAAAATCCAAAAGAAATAGGTATAACAAGGCCAAATATATCCAAAACACGCTGGCTATAGTCCAATAAAGTTAATTGATTATGATAATTGCATATCCAAATTAACTGAAACTTCAAGATAGTACCTACTGAACAACAGTCTTACCAAACTAAATGAGTAGACAATATAGAGCCCCTAACGTATATAATAAGCATATGTGTAATCTATGGTCTGACTTCAGGGTGGAACAAACATTATAACAATAGTTGCTAATATCCAATGCAATGATCCCGCTGTGCCTAAAGCAAACAGTCCTACCTAGCAATACAATTAGGTCACTAAGGAGCTGCTGTTCAACAAGTTAAGTATAATAGAGCACGTGGACTTTGGAAAGGAAGTCTCATAAAATAAATAATAATCTAAGCATATTATAATATCAGATGATATACATCAGTAGATGTTTTTTATGGGATGTTTATGGAAATCGCTTCATCATAAATACTTTGTAAAGTGAGATATTCTAAAAACAATATAATCAAGGCATAATTGCAGAGAGTATAGAGGTATATGATTACGGTTTTCCAATCATATAACTATAGATCTTATGATGCTACCGATAGCTTATTAGTAAAACAAACTCTGTTCAGCACTAGAGAAAAGACTATATACCCTGGAAATATGAGGATATAAATTAGAAACAAAAACAGGTAAATCCCAATAATACCATTCTGTTTCAAAAGTGACTTGCTTAATTTCCCTATTTATGTCGTGAAATTAGTGAGAGGTTGGTGATATCACAAAAACATACTATGATCAGCTATTTAAGTCAATCATTAATCTCTGTACTAATAATTTGGAATGCCTCCATCTTTATATCTATATAATATAGACTTATTAGACCTGTTCCTTTTATAAATTTAACCCAAGGTTTGCCAGGTGTTATAAGTATAAGTATACTGTCCCAAAAAGATTGACCTCCATGATATCCGAAAAAAAAAGGCTTCATGCACTATGAGTTCTATGTGGAAACCATAGACAGAAATAGTTAAAGGGACATAAAACAGTGCAAACTAACATAAGTTTCTAAATATATAATGCAGCCAAAGCGTACCTGCAAAAAGGTTTCTATTTTAACCCCATTAACCCCTTTTATTCCGGCATAGTTTTGTTTGCTGCAAGCTCCCCCCGGGCATTTCCATATATTAAAGGTGCTATCCAGGCCATAGCTTCTTCAGAATGCACTTGTGCACATGCACGGTAGGGGGCAGAGTCACATGGCACCTGACTAAAGCAGTTCACGGTATAATGCTGAAGCTTTTATTATCCCCATGAAAACGAGCAAGCCTCTTGGCAACAAAGAATAGCAGTACCTGCTGTCCCTCCTCAAACCTCCTCTGCTTGCATAAGTAATTATCCTCACAGGCACACTTTGTTATATGATAGCAAAAGGTTTGGACAAGGACACTGATAATGGAGGTGGAGCAAGCTACACTTGGCAACACTAAAGTTGCAGATTTTTGGAAATTTTATTAAAATACTTAAAAGCTTTTTTCCCCACTTTTTTCCACACACTATTTACCTCAGTTGACCCATTTATAATATGCACATAACTCAAAATGTTTTATGGAACTTTAATTGTCCGTATAATACTTAGCCGATTCTGATTCTCCAGTAAACCAATGCCGCCATTACAGATCTAAAAAAGTGCCTTCCCAAGGGCAACGTGTTGCATTGTGATCCATGTGTTATACCGCATTGAACTCTCTCCAGCAAACCACTTGTTATCTTAAGATCCTTCTGAATTATGAAATCCTGCCCCTCCGTCTGTTGATTACTGGCAGAGTCCATGACATTCTCAAGGAAGCCGACTGCACCTCCTTGGGTAGCTACAATCTAACACCAGACGCCTGATCTATCAATGTCGGGAGTGGATCTCCCTTGCACAATTATGTTTTGGTGGTTCGCTGAATCTCAGAGATCAGATCCAATACCTCGCACTCCGTGGAGCTTAGGAGTCACACCTAAGAACAGCGGGAACATGCAAAGCAAGGATCTGAGTCCAACTCGTCACCACACCTAAGCGGCTTGCTTTGAGTAGATCTGATCTCTGTGCTACACTTGAGCTGACCCAGTTGAGTGGTGGTCACGGTTAGAGCTTCATAACGTGCCATCATCAGGATCTTATCTATGTGGTTCCACTAGAGGATGAGGATATAGGAAGCGAAAATTTCTATTTAGGACATAGAGAACGAATATTCTCTTATATCTGGTTAAACTGGTGGGGGGGGGGGGGTGTTTGAGGGCCTTACTCCTAAATACCGAAGCCAAGCCGTCAGCGGTCCAGCCTGGAGGATCTGGACAAAATGAGGTATAAATTACAAGACTCACACAGTTCACTATTGTTTCCACTACTAAATCAAATAAGAATTGAAGCTGGACAATGAAGAAAAAGCTGATCACACAGTGGAATTTGCAGTCCATTGCTGAGAGCTCCAGTTTAGCAGCCATCTTTGGCCAGTAGACTGGACACATCCCCAATTTATACTCTTTTTGTTTTTGTGTGTGGTGTTTTGTCTGTAACATTTGCTTACCATTCTCTATAAAAGAAATAAAATAAAAACAATTCACAAGAGTTTATTTGATTTAAGATTAGTTATGATGTGGCTGATCCACTTTGAACACATTGTGAAAACAACTTTTGCCTTGTTTTAAAGACTTTATATAGCCATCTTGACCTCGAGTTGTACATTACACTCACTAACATGCAGCAAACACAGTACGCATACATACACACAAACACAAGCACACTCACACACTACTATTACTATTAAGTTACTTTCGAGGTGGGGCCCCCCCCAAAAAAAAAAAAATCTAGGGAGTTAAAGACATTTTGAGGTAAAATATTTTTCTTTTTACATAGAGTTGCTCAGGTGGATATTTTCTGGCCAGCTTTTTTACAGTTATGCTGCATCACTTTCAAGTGATTTAGCATATGGGTATTATGTCTCTTTAGGGGGACCTTAATGTATATATATATATTTTATTGTTGTTTTACAAAAAGGATATTTCATAATCCATTACGCTGCTATACTTTGGAAAAAAAAATTCCTGTTATATTCAATGTTAAATTTCTACCTTATGCTCAGTTTGCATGTTAATAAAAAATCTTTTTCAATAAAAAAATCAAAATTACAGTTCAAATTAAACTTTTAATTGAAGTAACATGACAAAATTAAATGCTAATTTATTTATTGGATGTTTAAAATTGCTCAAAATGATATTAAATAATTAACTCACATGCCAAAATAGCAATAGTTACGTGAAGAAAAGTTGTTTTCGGCAACAATAGACCATCATCATCAATATTGAATTAATTAGCCATCATGTTTTTCTTTTGCTTGTGGCCATGCATCATTTGTTTCCATTAAGGTTTGTGAAATGGGCCTGTTTCTTGTAGTTTTTTGTTTTATTTATTTTTTGGTTTGAATGTGTTTTTTTTAACCATATTTTAACAACCTCTTAATAATTTTATGGGATTGGCACGGGATTGCCTGAGCTATAGGTAAAAGTCCTGGATTATAGGGGATTTTTATGGCTCTATTAAACCCTATGGCATTAAACTGCCAATTCTGCCCATGCAAACCTATGGATCCTGCCCCCTGGTCGTGGCCTCCACCTATTTGACATTGCGCTAGATTATAAATGAAGTGGCAAAAATATTAGTCCGTAGCGTGAGTGGATACATTTTTACTTTTACTTTGAACTTGTAATATTGATTTAACTTGGGCAGTAAACACTGCTCAATAGCATTCATATTTTGCTCTCATGTTAGCAGGTTCAAAGTAAAAAGTTATCACTCGAGCAAAAGTCGCAAGTGTCTATGGGGAGTGCTACTAAACCCTGTTCTGGATTTCGCCTGAGCACTAACATGAATAAAGGTGCACTATGCCAAGGGTGCTATAGCCGAAGGTACGTTAAGAAATAGTTGAAATAGCATCTTTCTTTACTCAGAAGAAATTTTTATTTTTATTGTAAATTTTATATATATATATATATATATATATATATATATATATATATATATATATATATATATATATATATATATATATAATATATATATATATATATATATATATACACTATATATATATATATATATATATATATATATATATATACTCTCTAGTTTCAAAAGAGGGGGCTACAAAATATATCAAGCATTGTAAATAACTTTGTCCCTTTGCTTTTCTCAAAGTTACTGAGCACAATATATCAATAAATAATCAGTGAGTATTGGCACATTCTCTTCTGAGTGAAGATGCTATTTCAACTATATATATTTAAAAAAAAATGGTGTTAACATTCTTTTAAAGGGATATTGTATATGACAAGGCTCAAATGTGTATATATACAGTACTGTGCAAAAGTCTTAGGTCACCATTAGATTTGTAGTTTTAGCAATGGTATAATGACCATATATAATTTTTTCTCAGTATTTTTATAAGAACAGTTAATGCAGACTGCTTGGGTCGGAAAAGGTTTGGATTTCGGAATAGTTTTGGAATATTTGCATCTTTAAAATGGGACAGTGGGAAGAGGGCATGGAACCAAGTGTAAACAATAATATCTTCTGTCATTTAGGCAATATTTACATGTTATAATACAGCTTATACATGTAACTAAAGGTCGTTTTATATAACTTTTTAATACTTTTGTGACTTACAGGCAGGGAAAATAGTAATTTTAGATTTTTTAAAAAAAATTAATAAAATATAAGTGAAAATGTTTGGATTTTAGAATAAGTTTGGATTTTGGAATTCCGGATTTGAGAATATGTACCTTTACAATATGTGTGTACATTTATATGTATGTATATATGTGTATGTATGTCTATGTGCACATACATTCATACAAATATATACATAGACACATACAAATGAACACACAAATAAATGTACACACACTCACACACATATATATATATATATCGTCCAAACACATCAAGAAAGCATGAACTGGTCTTCAGTCAACAATAACTTAAAAAGTAGAAACTTTGTTTCGGAGTAAACAAACTCCTTCTTCTGACATACACGCTTGGAATAAATTTCTACTTTTTAAGTTATTGTTGACGGAAGAGTGCTTTCTTGATGTGTTTGGACTGTGTTTTACCATTATAGCACCCTGGCAGTTGCGGAACATTTGGTGAGAGTGCATATACAATGCCACTTTGTGTATATATATATATATATATATATATATATATATATATACACATAGAGCGAAGCGCACTCTCACGAACGAACAACTAGCTCAAAAACTTGTTAGATTGTTTTATGGCAATTTATCAACTGGGTGCAGCTGCTTTTTAGGCCAGTAATGCTTTTCACAGAGAAAAACCTTCCTGTAGTATATCAGTCTGATCCCGCCTATTATGGTCAGTCCAGCACCGAAATACCAGGCAATTCCTCTTGGAACAAGAAACACAGCAACCCTAGACAATCGTTTAATTGCGCCTTGTCAGTGAGGTGTACCATATTCCTCTTAAGAAAGGGCAACCAGATGTGGAATCTTTGCTTAGTGTCCTTAGAGGAATATGGCTACACCTCACTGACGAGGCCCTTTGAAGGCCGAAACGTTCGTCTAGGGTTGCTGTGCTCCTTGCTGGTTGTTCGTTCCTGAAAGTGTGTGTTTCTCTCTCTCTCTCTCTCTCTCTCTCTCTCTCTCTCTCTCTCTGTCTATATATATATATATATATAAGCGAATTTATTGTGCTTATAGCGCTTGTGTATAGAGTGACCTGTGGCTCCTGTCTAGAGCGGATCCCCAAAGATAGTCCGCAATAGTGCTATGGTGTATATAGGTAGTAAGATAGGAGCGCCAAAAGAGGCAAGGCCAGAGGTTAGGTGGAAGTATGTGATATATATCGTAATTGATGAAGTTAGGGTCTAAATAAGTTCCCTGGAATAGTGGACCACAATGATTTGGTTCGTCCTTCTTATAGTGTTAATAGGTTTGTTTAAGAACGTAGATTCCAAGCGTCTAGCGCTTTGGGTTGGGGGGTGAAGGTTAATGTGTACTATGAAGGCATATATAGGTGCAGGATAGTTAGAAATCGGAAAAAAAAAAAAAAAAAAAAATCGTCTATATATAATGATATTAGATGACACAGAATATACGTCTTCCAAATAAAATATCACAATTTTAATACAGTTATGTGCAATTATATCCGGTTAAAAACAAATTACATGCAAGAATATGGATCCATAAAAACTATATGATAATACAATATATTAAAAAAATTAGTTAAAAATGTATTTAAGAACAATAATACGTATTGAGAACAAAAAATGCAGTAAAAGTTCTGTATGTTGGAGATACTCTCGGTCTCTCTGACAGAGTCCCTACGTCTGTCGTGGGGAAGGTTATGTCGTGGGGAAGTTTAGCTAAGGTACAGCTGAACAGCAAATATGCCTATAGGATAGATTTGCTAGTAAGGTGGCTGTATGAACATAGCAGTTTGAAAAATAGCGGATAGTAAAACAATATGATAATGATATACAAATGTACAGATGAAACACAAATGTACAAATAAAAGCCCCAATTTTGTACAAAAACAAATAGTGATCAAAAACAAAAAGTGATCAAAACAATGATCCAAAAAACAGCTTGTGATCAAATAATAGTCCAAAAATCAATTCAGAAAATGTGTTCCTTAAATGAAGGTGTGGACAGTCCAAATTAATGTGAGGTGATTCAATCCGTGACAAAACATAAAAATATAAAACATAAAAAACAAAAAAACAATGTAATTCAATCCAGAAAGTGTTCAAAAAGAAGGTGTAATCCTTAATTTGGTATCTCAAAAATAATATCCAAAATTTGAAAATTGTAAAAATGTTAAAAAAATGTGAAAGATATGTATCTATATATAAGAATGTCCAATACAAAATCTCCAAAATATCCAGTGTAGGTGACTCACTGAGAAAACAAAAATCTGTAGTTCTTATTGTAGTGCTCAATGGTATTAGTAAATGCACAAAAATAAAATATAAAAAATATATTATATAAAAATGAGAAGAACTTGGGGATTCCTCAAAACCTGTAAACAAAAGATAACAACATAGTGTGATATTGTTGAAAATAGGCAATAATAAAAAGAGTAATGCTCACCATATACTTGTCAACGCGTTTCGGCCTGCAGTTGAGGCCTTTCTCAAGACTCCCATTATAGCACCCTGGCAGTTGCGGAACATTTGGTGAGAGTGCATATACAATGCCACTTTGTGTATATATATATATATATATATATATATACACATAGAGCGAAGCGCACTCTCACGAACGAACAACTAGCTCAAAAACTTGTTAGATTGTTTTATGGCAATTTATCAACTGGGTGCAGCTGCTTTTTAGGCCAGTAATGCTTTTCACAGAGAAAAACCTTCCTGTAGTATATCAGTCTGATCCCGCCTATTATGGTCAGTCCAGCACCGAAATACCAGGCAATTCCTCTTGGAACAAGAAACACAGCAACCCTAGACAATCGTTTAATTGCGCCTTGTCAGTGAGGTGTACCATATTCCTCTTAAGAAAGGGCAACCAGATGTGGAATCTTTGCTTAGTGTCCTTAGAGGAATATGGCTACACCTCACTGACGAGGCCCTTTGAAGGCCGAAACGTTCGTCTAGGGTTGCTGTGCTCCTTGCTGGTTGTTCGTTCCTGAAAGTGTGCGTTTCTCTCTCTCTCTCTCTCTCTCTCTCTCTCTCTCTCTCTCTCTCTCTCTGTCTATATATATATATATATATATATATATATATACACAGGTGGCTTCCGGTTCAATTTGCGCAGTTTCAGAATAACAACCATTTTTCTCCAGTCATGTGACTACTATTGAAAAGCATTGAAAAGCAGTGCACTAATTAAAATAGCCATTTGATGGAGCTATCCTCTTGTGTTGCAGCAAAGTTATGCAACTTAGCAGACTGAAATTGATCTGTGTACATAGAACAGACCAGACCTATTGAGCAACAAGACCTTGCAGCCTCTTCCCTATTATCTTCCTGTCCAGCTGCTTGAGATGAGGGTGCCTAACTGCCTATTAATCACTGCAGATTGAAATGCATAAAAAAAGGTGCAGACCCAATAGAACTGTTTGCAGAAAAATGCAAGTAGAAAAATGTTTTTGTTCATTAAACTTAGTTTGATGATACAGTCTGTTGTGTGATTATTTAATTAGGTTTATAATGCTGTTTAGCATTTAAAGTCTTCATTTCAAAGCTTTAAAAATAATGTATTAGGTGTTACTTATGACAATTTTGAGAGGGGCCTGGAATCTAACTCCCTCACTGCCCATTGACTTACATTATAAACTGGGCTTCAATTTACAACGGTTTCGATTTACAACCATTCCTTCTGGAACCTAACCCCGGCGTAAACTGAGGGCTACCTGTTAATATATATATATATATACACATGAGTACTTCCCTGTCAAACACCCTGTCATATAACATATCCCTTTAAAATACTTTTTATACATTTATTTCAATAATAAATATATTTTACATTAAATAACACATAACTCACAACTTGCAATTCGAGTGATGTCTAAACCGGCTGTGCTATCCATTGAAAGTATAAAAGTCCCCCAAGTTTCCCCCACCTGAGCCGAGCTGCTATTTAATATGTTTGTGTGGGGAATTCTGATTGGTTGGAATCCAGGCTACTGTGTCATATTGTCCTGCAGCTCTTTCAATTAAACACATGTGTTGAACCTATTTATTAAAAAAATCTGTAAATCTTATTCAGTCCTTTGGGTGGCCTGACATTTTGAAAACAGCTTAGTATTTCCCAGCTCAGCTGACATTATTCTACAGAGAAGAAAATAGGTTTGTAATTGACTTCACCTATTAAAAACGTCTCTTTTCGTTTCCTGCTTATATTGTAATAGGTCAAATGTATCTTGTCACTGAAATTATTCAAATGATAACCATATGTGAAACTGCATATTGTAAAGAACAGAATAACCCTGTCACATGTTACTCTGATATATTTAGTGTTGCATGTATGAAATCAATTACTGTAAAAAACACACACAAAAATAACTGTTCAAAATTACTTTTACAAAAATATGCTAATCCCCCTCAAATGAGAAAACCCCCAATAAAGCTGCCTAAAAGCAAAAGCCCCCATAAAAACAAGAACACAAAAAAATCTCTTTAAAATCCCCCTTATAAAATACATTAAAAACAGCAAAGAACACTGTTATACTTACTATATACAGCCTTCTGTCAGGTGTTCTGCATTTGATCCAATGTAGCCCAGGATCCCACACTGTCCTCTTCCTTCTGTCCCTCGTGGAGGAGAGACTCTGTTTGCCATTCTCCTACTTTTATAAAAATGGTAATTTATCCTATTGGATGATTTGAAAATCCCTATACGACAATAGAATACGCTTTTTTAACTGATTTGAAGTAAAATTTGCCTTTGATCTTATTTGCTGATTAGAATTTTGTAATGCACTTTCATTGTTTATTTTGTTTTATTTTCCTATAATTAAAATCAGAAAATTGTAGTTTTTTTTCCCCACTCTACGAAGATGCTGGAAAATATTTGATGGAATTCCTGAATCTGATCATACTACATGCTGCACAGTGATTGTTTGGTAGATTGTTTGATGTTCATTTATCTCTATCCATAATTTGCTACAACAAAAGAGATTGATCAACAAAAACCAAGTGGCTTTTCAAAGGGTATGTTGCCGAACTGCAAATGTTCTAACTAAAAAAATATTTTAATATTTGTAAATCATGTGCTATGTGTGCAGACGTTTTGCAATGAAGTGATTGATTTCTGATGAATGTGCCTTTGTGAAAATGGAGTGGTCTATATGAATGTATGCTCCAGCTGTCTTCCACAAAAATACTGGACACACAGCAGAGATCCCAGAGGAATAGCCGTAGCACAGCTAACAAAATAACCCACACCCAACCCCCAAACACCCCAAATCTGCACCAATCCATGACTTACATATGTTTCAAATGAACAGGGATTTTATCCACATGGCTGCCAGAAACAGACAATGTTGTGATTTTACTTCCCCCCATTTATATGTAATACACACAGGAAACTGATTTGTACTCTCAGTGGATGCCACTAACAAACACAAACCATTGATTTAACAACTTTTGTGCTCATAGTCAATAAAAGCAGCCTTTAAAATTGTAGCTGCTCAAGGAAATGTAAAAAAAGTAGATTTTATTGCCATTGTTTGTACTGGAAATACTGGGGTGTCCATTTCAATACTGGACTTACTTCCTCTAAATAGGCCTGTTAATGAAATCAGTGATAAGGAATGGGTGCTTTCACATTAGCCTGTAGTTCACAAATAAACTATAACAATGTGAATTAAGACAAACTACAGGGTTTATGTAAGGAGACCCATAGCCTCATATTAGTAACCTAATTTAGGCCTAGATTACAAGTGAAGCGCAAAAATATTTGCACTATTTTCCGTTAACATCACTCGTGCACAGCAATGGCGCTTCTATGTTTGTGCTGAAATGCGCTCAAATCTTTCAGTCACGTTAAATTGCTCTGGTTAAAACGTTTAACCTTCCACTTGTGTGTTATTCTTAGCTCAAGATAATGCACCTTGCGCTACACTTGTAATCTAGCCCTTAATGTAATAACATATCAAAATGAGTTAACCATGTGCTGTTTTAACCTTATATTTACATGAGTAAGAAACTACAGGGCGTGCAGAGGTCACAATTGCTTTGACCTGCCACTGCCTGCACTGATATCATGTGTGTGTGACATGATGCTTCACTAGTGTCTCTGACTACAGGGGTTAGTGTTTCTGTTTTACCCCTTGGTGTTTATGTGTGTGTGTGTGTGTGTGTGTATGTATGTGACTGTGTGTGTATGTGACTGTGTGTGTATTTATGATGTATGTGTGTGTGTGTGTGTGTGTGTGTGTGTGTTTGTGGAACCAGCAAATTACAGACCTTGTTACTACAGTATAGGGAGGCAGGGGGAAAACAGTGTCACTATACAGTACCACTATATACAGTACGGGGGGGCTGGACCATGTCACAGACTACTGTGGTCACTTTATAAAGTACTGGGGCGGGTAGGTTCAGGCCAGCCATCTCACAGGCAGATTACAGACTGTGTCACTGACTCACTATTTACAGTACTGGTGGGTTAAACAGTGTCACTATATACAGTAATAGGGGGACAGACCATCTCATGGGCACAGGGTACCTCCTTTTGAAGACATGTAATCTGATTCACATTTTTTTTTTTGTGTTAAATGTAAAAAAAAAAAAAGAAGATATGTATCAAATTCACTTTTTTTGTGTGGGGGCCCTTCTTAGATTCTTGCACCTGGGCCCTGTGGTTTCTAGTTACACCTCTGGGAAACCCGACATGTACTCCTTGCTCACATCTTATAAAGATGCAACTACATTGACAAGTCCCAGAAAAGCCGAGTGACACTGGCCTTTCAAACAAGCAAGATTAAACCATTTAGTCTGGGAAACGTGATCTTCCCATTCTTGCTAAACGTGGCAAAAATGGTCGCAATACTGGACTGATGTCAATAAAGAAGCTGAACAATTAGGAGGGCAAACGAAAATAACTCTTCTAAAATATGCAACATTTATCTAAAATTATTTTGGTACTTTGTTGGCTGGAGGTAAGTTAATAATGTTATCTTTTTTAGGGTTGGTGCATTGGAGATGGGACTAGTGAAACACTTCGGGTTAGGATCTAAAGTTATGCTAAAGGATTCCAAAGTTACTGGGATTAGGGTTAACATTAGGGGGCCGATTTAACATGCTGTGAATTAGGCAGTTAGGCTCGCCGGAAACATAAGTTAAGAAGCAGCGGTCTTAAGATGCGGCTCCTTAACTTATCTGCCACCTCTGAGGCGGGGGGACAGCAATCATCCCGATCAGATACGATCGGGATGATTGACACCTCCTGCTAGCGGCCGATTGGCCACGAATGTGCAGGGGGCGGCGTATGCTGTCGGCATTTAGTAATGTTGGATGGACATGATCTGCTACAGCGGATTCATGTCCGCCCGCATCTTAATAAATTAGCTCCTAGGACTTTAGGGTTTGGGTAAGGGTTTTGGTTTGTTACCAATGGGGCACAGCTACCAGGGTGAGACTTATGGGTAGGGTCTTATGGCTAAAATGTTGGTGATAAGGTATGGGTTAGACACAGAAGTAACTGTACCCATGATAACAGCCAATCACTGTGAACTTTATTGTTAAGGTCTTTAACTCTTACTCTGTCTGTAGGGTATTCATTTATTAGGGTATGTTTTCCATTAATGTTTAAGTGAGCCAAAAGAAAAAAAATTAATATCACAGTAAATCTTTAGAGAAGCAGGCAGTTTGCCCAGTTTAACCAGCTGTACTGAGATCTAATCCTGATGCTATACAAAATGTAAAACTTCCAAATTTATATATAAACTTTGAATTCTGGCAATGGTTTATTAACACAACGGTTGAGAGTCTAGATTTTCTCAAATATTTCCAATATGTGCCTGAAAATATGTTATGCACAAGAATTTATGACAATATTAATAGTTTAATGGCATTGATCTTACTGAAGGCATGTTGCACAGTTGCAAAGCTCAAACAGTTCTGTTTAGTTGAATAGAAGCCAGAATGTCTTTGTGCGGTCGCTGTTAAGAATTTCTTAACCCACTTAGTGATGACATTGTCATTTCATTGGAAAAAAAAATATCTAAAACTTAAGTAAATACAGATGTGGTCTCGGTGAAACGACCTTTAAAAGCAAATTAAATGCTTTTAAAAATCATCCTTTTGGAGCATACATATTAGGAGGAAGGAAGCCAGGTTAAAACTTTTTTTGCAGAATTAAATAAAATATCAACATTAGTGAAATTAAAAAATCTAAATGTAGCGATGGTTACACCTGGCAGAGGCATTTAGGATGGATTGAAGTGGGGAGAGGCAGGAGAGAAGAAGGCTAATTAGTAGGTTATTGCAGTCGTCAAGTCAGAAGAAAGTAAGGAACAAATGTAATTCTCGGTGCCTGGGGTGGAAGATGCAGAGAGTGGCAGAAGGGGTGACTGGGGGTGGAGGTGGTAGATTGAAGGCTTGTGTTGGGATGTTGCTTTGGATACTATGGGGCCTATTTAACAAATGTCTTGAGGACCTGATCCGACAGTGCGGATCAGGTCCGCAAGACATCGCTGAATGCGGAGAGCAAGACGCTCTCCGTATTCAGCATTGCACCAGCAGCGACCAATGGGCCACCAGCAGGGGGTGTCAATCAACCCGATCGTACTCAATCAGGTTGAATTCCGGCGATTCCTGTCCACCTGCTCAGAGCAGGCGGACAGGGTTATGGAGCAGCTGTCTTTGTGACCGCTGCTCCATAACTTGTGTTTCGGAGTTTGTGCTTGTGTTTCCGTTCGGAGCTTGATAGATAGGCCCCTATGTGTTTTGTTTGAAAAGTAGTCTGCCAGGTCTTGAGCACTAAAGACAGACAAAAGGATTGGTGCAGGTGGATAGAGGAGAGAGTTGAAAGTAGAGAATAGTTGTTTAGGTTTTAAGGAAAGAGCATATATAAGAGAAGATAAGTAGGTGTGATTGGCTAAGTGAAGGGCATATGTGTATGAATGAAGAATTAACATATAGTTGATGAAATCCGGTTGAGAGCAGGATTTC
Source organism: Bombina bombina (assembly GCF_027579735.1). NCBI lineage: Eukaryota > Metazoa > Chordata > Amphibia > Anura > Bombinatoridae > Bombina > Bombina bombina. The sequence continues at coordinate 577,250,048 of NC_069503.1, read as the reverse complement.
CTCCAGACTGGAGCATTTTTGCAAGTAGAGTGTTTGCTAAGAGTGCCAGGACTGTAAACTGATGGTGTGGGGTTTTGCACAGTTGGGGAGGAACAAGAGTGTCTAGTGCAGAGGAGAGAGTATTGCTATAGTGGGATGTAGCAAGATCAAGACAGGTTATAGTGGAAGCGTAAGGGAGGATATGTTTAATGAGTTTGGAAAATTTGAGTGAGCCCACAGTGTGCAGATTTCTACAGGTGCGAGGGCGAGATGGAGAAGTGAGTTTAGTAATAGATACCAAATTACTCTATTCAATTCTCAAGAACCGTAAACATACTACTTACCATTCCCTCAACGGTCTCCTGTATCTCACAGTAATGGTGTTGCTTAGTAATAATATGTAGCCAACAAATGCATAAAGGGAACTAATTATTCCCAGGCATGGAATTACTACACAGTACCTCCACCTATCTTCCTGAAACCCACTAGTAATTATAGAGTAAAATTTATAGAGCATCATGAAGACGTCAGTGTGCTTACATGCATATATACACAAGCATACACATATATACACACACACTGTAATCCTCTCTGGTATTCTAGTCTGACGTATAACACAGAAAGGAGAAGTAGAAAGCTATTACTTTTTGGGGGGTGTCATATACATATAACACATGTTTAATGTATCTGCTATTGTATAGTTGATATTTCTTCATATTTATACTACATTCTCCTTGGATCCAAGTAAAGAGCAGTAATTATCTCTATATATTTGGAGGTACAAGAAGTTGTGGTGGGTCTCATGGACTCTTTTACCACCATGGAAGAAATGAAATTTATCAAGTAAGCATACATTTTCTTTTCTTTCATAAGGTGGTGAGAGTCCATGAGCCATTATGACCGAAGCTGTGGGGTCCAAGTAATTGGGTGGGACAACATTTTTTTAAGGCCGGCATCTAATTACTGGACACTGCTGTCTGAAGGACTTTCCTACCAAACACATCTAAGTGGTAGAATTTAGAGAAAGCATGTTGCTGTTTTGCAAACATAATATATTCAATATAATCCTCATTCTTGAAAATTCAAGAATAAAAAATGGATCTAGATAAAAGGGCAATAATGTGTTTTGGAAAAGACTATCCCACATCCAAGTAATCCTTGGTAATCAAGAGATTTAGCCAAAAAGCTAAAGAAACTGATGTAGTCCTCTGGCCTTTCCGTGGATCAAGGGACAAACAAATTAAAGTATTGTCTAAAAACTTGTGTATTTTTTTAAGTAGAATTCTTATGCTCTTACAATATCTAAATTAAGTAAGAGGTCATCAAATTAATTCTCTGGATTAGGACAAGGAGATGTGCCATTATCTCCTGATTGATTATATCTGAAACTAGTAACTTTCCCTTTAAGAATGCGCTATAAAGCGCAATAGACGACCTGTATGGAGAGAGCTTTAAAAAGGCAATCCGCCGAAATGCGTTGCTCTATTTTTGCCTTTTCAGGGCTTCCGTAGTTTGCTATCCCTTGTCACAGTAGCAGTAAATTTGCATAGAGAAAGCTAGTTTAGCCGAAAATACGGGGCTCGTTAAAAAGGACAAACCAAAGTGCTGTACATAGCATTCTGAGACTGCATCCAGAGGGAACTACCAAGTGAGGATATTTTCCAAGTATATGGTGTAAGCACCTATATAAAAATAAATATATATATATATATATATAATAGTACATAAAAGATCAGCACAACTGTTACAACCACTCTGTGCACGGCCAGTTAACATGCAAAGTAATTCACACTGAAGTAGGATATGACCCGGTGTTGATCCTTTTGATCCCACGACAAAAGAAGCCAGCACCAAAGGTTAATGCATCACCAATTTAATGCCAAATAAGCATAACGTTTCAGCCCCCACTGGAGCCTTGATCACATGCAGCAAATCACAAGAAAAAGTCAGGCATAAAATGTACATCCATACAATCCCTTAAATACCCACACCCACCAATCAGATTCAAAACACAGAACTGCCAAACGCTAAGCAAACCAACACAGCTGTAGCGCATAAGTGTCAGCATGAACCGCAAGCATTCAATCATAACCAAGGTGATGTAGTGTAAGCAAACAGCAGGGAGCTGCGTATCGCAACTAGCTAGTGAATCATGATGTATATTATACAATAACAGAGTAGATTAGCATTTCAGAGGAAGCAATGCATGTCCATATTGGTATTCAGTCTTCTAGGTACTAAGAATTTGCCTTGCGTTAAGCCATTACAAGTGAGTCAAACATATGCAAAGGACGTCATTAATTGAAATCATCTGTGCACAATACTCTCAAACCAACATTTAGCGCTGCCGTATGCAACATCCTAGGTATCCTGTATGTTAATGAGCACCCCTAACAGCTATGTAGATAAGGCTGTCATGTACAAACACTACGTTAAGGCAATACAGTGTAACAAGACCCAAGCTGTAAAGTAGAGAGTCATCATCCTAGTATGTGTTTAATTTAACATGCGCTGCAGATCTTCATGATGTATTACTCCAAACGAGCACTTTATTCTCTGTTCATATGTGTCTTAATAAACTATATCACAAAGATCCCCATAGGTGTTTAAGTGTCCAGTGGCTATTGTTATCATGTTATAACACTATAAATATGGGAGGACAACAGCTTTTTATGACAAAATCTACATAAAGCATATGTTACATCAGTGAGTCAAAAAGCCGGATGTTTAGAAGTCAATAAGTGTGTCAAGCATCAAGCAACAGTAATACCCAATAGACTAATTGGATACATCTGTTCACAATACTATCAAACAAGTGTTTACCGCTGCCGCAAATGTCATCAAGGGAAGTCTGCTAGTTAGTAGCCGCTTGTGTTAGATATCTAGATAAGGTTGTCAAATATAGATTCCCAACGATTAAGGCAATATTATACATACATCACTAGCTGGAATAAAAATAAAGTATTCTAGTCATCATTCTACTATGTGTTTAATTAAACTAGCACTACAGATCCTCATAGCGTCCGTACTCCAGATAGGTGCTATATAATTAGTATATGCCTTATTAGAATATAGCATACAGACCCCAATGGATGTTTAACCAGTGGCTATTGTTTATCCAGCTCTCGGCACTATATCCATGGGACGGACAAAAGCAATTTATGGCAAGGTCCAAATAATTTTCTACCGCATATATGTAATGTCAATCGATCAGTCACTGTAGAGAACTATCCAATGTTAAACAATACAAATAAATATAAATGACTGAACCTTAATATAGCTAGCATTATGGGACGAGTATAGTTACGCTCCACGAACTTAACACCCATATATTGTATTATATTAAAAAACGCTTAAGTGTCCACAAACCTTTATATTACTGGGAATACTATTACAAATAGGTACTCAAGAGACTAATGATTGTTGTAATATTATGTAGGTGGGTTACACTTCACCAATGGATATCACAAACTAAGCTTGATAGGTCAGCATTACTGATATCTAACATATAAACACATACAATTTCTATTGGTTGGTCCAAAGACAGGTTTAACAGCCTGGATCACTCCTTACTCCAAGATCACAGGGGCACAAAGCATAATCAGATCTAAGCTTATACTTATTAAGTAAAAATTGTAAATTACATGACAACCATTGCATCTTTAACACCTACAATAACATATAATTAACTAGCTAGTGAATCATGATGTATATTATACAATAACAGAGTAGATTAGCATTTCAGAGGAAGCAATGCATGTCCATATTGGTATTCAGTCCTCTAAGTACTAAGGTTTGTAGGGTAAAGATCCATCTGCTCTCCTTCTGTAGCAAGAGTTTACCTCTATCACCACCCCTGGCCAAAGGTGGGACATGATCGATGATCAAATATTTGAGCTCCGAGGCTGAGTGTTTTGCCAGAAGGAAGTGCTTTGCGACCGGTTGGAGGATCGTTACTGCAGACACTGGCTACTTTTGTTGACAGCTTTTTACAGCCCTTGGTTCGGAATGTAACATCGTTTCTGCTTGATTCTATAGAACTGATCAAACTACTGAAAGAGGAACAAGACGTGACTGATGATGATATCCTTGTTACCTTGGACGCAACAAGCCTGTATACAGTGATCCCGCACAATGGTGGCCTAGCAGCTGTACAATCACACCTGAGAAAGTATCCATACGTAGGTCCACCACCAGAGGTATTACTACAACTCCTGGAATACTGTCTGACCCTCAACTATTTCAAATTTGAGCAGAAATATTATCTGCAGACGGCAGGAACAGCAATGGGGTCCAATGTGGCCCCATCTTATGAAAATATCTACATGTCTGAGTTTGAGGAACTTCTGACTGATTGCTTCAGAGACAGTAGGATACGACTCTACAGGAGGTATATAGACGATCTGTTCTTTATCTGGTCAGGCACCCAGGAAGACCTTGATGTATGGGTTAATACCCTGAACCAGACTGCTGACATTTTGAAATTCAAGTTGACATCTTCAAAAACACACATTGACTTTCTGGATCTAAGAATTTTTTAGAACCAACAGCATCTTCCTTCTGGCAAAACACTCAGCCTCGGAGCTCAAATATATGATCATCGATCATGTCCCACCTTTGGCCAGGGGTGGTGATAGAGGTAAACTCTTGCTACAGAAGGAGAGCAGAGGGATCTTTACCCTACCCACCTACGCATCAAAACAAAATCCAATTGCACGCTTACTGCAGTCCCCTCTTTCAAATACTTGGGTATGTTGTTAGACCCTAATCTATCTTTTGGCCCCCACATAGAAAAACTTGCATCAAAACTTTATCCAAAATTAGGTGCCCTGTACAGAAACAAATCTTGCCTCAGCCTTACAGTAAAGGAAAAGATTGTACAGCAAATGCTGATGCCTATCATGGATTATGGGGATGTAGTATATGCACCTGCACCGCAAACTCACTGTATAACTCGTTCTGCCGCTTTGTGCTACAATGTAACTACAGGACCCACCATTGTGACATGCTAAAAGAACTAAACTGGCTGTCGCTGGAATCCAGACGCACCCTCCATCTTTCCTGCCTTGTGTTTAAGAGCCTTTCTGGGAAGCTCCCACCCTACCTGAGCAGAATGCTCTCTCCAGCTATTCCCACCTCCTATAACCTCCGATCCAGTACAAACACATTATTTAGCTTGCCTCAATACAAAAAGAAAGCAGCTCGATCCTCCTTTTCCTACAGAGCACCACAGTTATGGAATGACCTCCCGCATACTTTCAAACCTTCCCCAAGCCTAATATCCTTTAAGAGATCCCTCTCTACATATCTCAAAACAGAATGCACCTGTCATGGTTGATTATATATTTCCTACCTGTTCTATGTAAAATTTTTGCATATATTGTGTATTATTATTGTTTTTTAATTTTATTGTACCCTACTGTATCAATGCAGTGTTTTGTGGACCCAGGACATACTTGAAAACGAGAGAAATCTCAATGTATCCTTCCTGGTAAAATATTTTATAAATAAATAAATACAAACCTTAGTACCTAGAGGACTGAATACCAATATGGACATGCATTGCTTCCTCTGAAATGCTAATCTACTCTGTTATTGTATAATATACATCATGATTCACTAGCTAGTTAATTATATGTTATTGCAGGTGTTAAAGATGCAATGGTTGTAATGTAATTTACAATTTTTACTTAATAAGTATAAGCTTAGATCTGATTATGCTTTGTGCCCCTGTGATCTTGGAGTAAGGAGTGATCCAGGCTGTTAAACCTGTCTTTGGGCCAACCAATGGAAATTGTATGTGTTTATATGTTAGACATCAGTAATGCTGACCTATCAAGCTTAGTTTGTGATATCCATTGGTGAAATGTAACCCGCCTACATAATATTACAACAATCATTAGTCTCTTGAGTACCTATTTGTAATAGTATTCCAAGTAATATAAAGGTTTGTGGACACTTAAGCATTTTTTAATATAATACAATATATGGGTGTTAAGTCAGTGGAGTGTAACTATACTCGTCCCATAATGCTAGCTATAGTAAGGTTCAGTCATTTATATTTATTTGTATTGTTTAACATCGAATAGTTCTCTACAGTGACTGATCGATTGACATTACATATATGCGGTAGAAAATTATTTGGACCTTGCCATAAATTGCTTTTGTCCGTCCCATGGATATAGTGCCGATAGCTGGATAAACAATAGCCACTGGTTAAACATCCATTGGGGTCTGTATGCTATATTCTAATAAGGCATATACTAATTATATAGCACCTATCTGGAGTACAGACGCTATGAGGATCTGTAGCGCTAGTTTAATTAAACACATAGTAGAATGATGACTAGTATACTTTATTTTTATTCCAGCTAACGATGTATGTATAATATTGCCTTAAACATTGGGAATCTATATTTGACAACCTTATCTAGATATCTAACACGAGCGACTACTAACTAGCAGACTTCCCTTGATGACATTTGCGGCAGCGGTAAACACTTGTTTGATAGTATTGTGAACAGATGTATTCAATTAGTCTATTGGATATTACTGTTGCTTGATGCTTGACACACTTATTGACTTTTAAACATCCGTCTTTTTGACTCACTGATGTAACATATGCTTTATGTAGATTTTGTCATAAAAAGCTGTTGTCCTCCCATATTTATAGTGTCATAACATGATAACAATAGCCACTGGACACTTAAACACCTATGGGGATCTTTGTGGTATAGTTTATTAAGACACATATGAACAGAGAATAAAGTGCTCGTTTGGAGTAATACATCATGAGGATCTGCAGCGCATGTTAAATTAAACACATACTAGGATGAGGACTCTCTACTTTACAGCTTGGGTCTTGTTACACTGTTGCCTTAACGTAGTGTTTGTACATGACAGCCTTAACTACATAGCTGTTAGGGGTGCTCATTAACGTACAGGATACCTAGGATGTTACATACAGCAGTGCTAAACGTTGGTTTGAGAGTATTGTGCACAGATGATTTCAATTAATGACGTCCTTTGCATATGTTTGACTCACTTGTAAGCAATGAACTAATGATTGATTTGCAACAATTGGATATACAGGTTGTTACACATGCTCTATGGTGACATAACTTGGTGACCCATTATGTTTAGCTTACATTTGCCTATATTCCGGCTAAATTTAGTCTGACTCTGATTGGGTGCTCATCCAATTAATGTTCTCATGCTAATTGGTTTGTATTATGGCCTGCTAGCAGTTGCGTGAATTGCATAATGGGCTGTTGGCGCATGTGCAGTAGCGCCAATGGGACGCCTATCCGACACACCTGAGTTTAATCAGATGCACAGTGTGGGGTATTTATAGTATGGTAAGTTTGATAGTTATTGTATAAGTTTTTTGAGTCTGAGGAAGGGGCTAAAGACCCCGAAATGTCACAATAAAGAAACTTTGGAATTTAATACAGGAGAGTGCCTGATTCTTTTTGATGTTACTATATGTATACTATATATACTATATATATATACACTATATATTCAGTTTTTTTTAGCGCCATGGTACAGATATTGTCTGTGTTTCGTTACACATATGATCTGTATCTGCTTTTCTGTTTCCTTGTGGGATTTATTAGGAGGAATCTCTCCACCGGTGGGTTTATAATCTGGTACCCTCTGTAGTGCAGTGAATTACATATCCGTTGTTTGTTTTGCAAATCATCAGCCCTAAAACTTCCATACATTCAGCTACAGATGGATTGGAAATTTAGTGTAGGTGTGAGCAAACTGACTATAACTGTGATCCCTGATATGTAAGAGAAAGCTGCATAGTCACTGAGTCTATAATGACACCTTGAACAGAGATAAATGAGAAAAATAATGGTGCATGAACCAATATGTTGTCCAGGTATAGAGCAATTTAACTAGTTCTTATTATACATAAGAGAGTTCCTAGAACTTTTGATAAAATTCTGCAAGCTGTAGATAGACCAAATGAAAAATTGTACTGAAAGGCAAATCTTAGAAACTGAAGATGATCTACGAATAGGAAGGAAGGAATCCTTCAAATTAAACGTTGACTTAAATTTACCCTGTTGAATAAGAAGTAGAAGTCCGAAATTGGTCTGAAAATGCCCTTTTTCTTTGGAATAATGGAAAAAGATGGATTAAAATCATTGGCCTACAGCTAATAAAATTTGAAAAGTATTTTGGAATATGAGACAGAAGACACCTTCCTGAAAAAGGTCTTGATTTGAAACCTATTCAGCAATCCTCTGAAACTTTGTTTAGAACGCCGAGATCTTGGACAGACTGAAATAGGCCTTCTAAAAAAGGCGTAAACTGCCCCCTACCAGAAAAGAATCTGGATTGGGGCCGTACCCTCATGCTAATTTGGACGGGACAGTCAAGTCCAAAAAAAAATGTTCATGATTTAAATAGGGAATGTAATTTTAAACAAATTTTCAATTTCATTTTATCCCCAATTTTGCTTTGTTCTTTTCGTATCCTTAGTTGAAAGCTAATTCTAGGAGGTTCATATGCTAATTTTTCAGACATTGAAGACTGCCTCTAATCTGAATGCATTTTGACCACTAGAAGGCATTTGTTCATCTGTTTCATATAGATAACATTGAGCTTATGCATGTGAAGTTACCCTGGAGCCAGTACTGATTGGCTAAAATGCAAGTCTGTTAAAAGAACTGAAATAAGGGGGCAGTTTGCAGAGGCTTAGATACAAGGTAATCGCAGAGGTAAAAGGTGTATTTCTATAACAGTGTTAGTTATGCAAAACTGGGGAATGGGTAATAAAGGGATTATCTTTCTTTTTAAAAAACAAAAATTCTGGTGTTGACTGTCCCTTTAAGGAAAATCTGGAAGATTGATGCCATTGTAAGGAGGAAGAAGATGTTTGGTTCCTAGATTAACAAACGGAACAAAAAAAGGACTATTTGTTTTGTTTTTTCCATAGACTTCTTGTCCTAAAGAAAAGATACAGCGGGAGGAGCTCAGAATGCAAAGCCTCTCGATGAAATAAAAAAAAGAAAAAAAACCATCTTTAACATGGAGAAATTATTCCGAATTAGGGTCTTAAGAAAAGTTATGAGGAATCGTGAACCACCCCTCTGTTCTGTGCACGGAGACCCCTTTGAGAGACACCAAAGGACTATAAGTTGCGGAGCGCAGAGAACACCAGTAAAGTCCGGTATCGTAATAACTCACCAACTAGTGTACAGCAGAATTGGTGCTCAAGAAGGGCTGCATCAAAGCCGAACAGCTGTAGCTGTAGTGGCAGAGGACGCTTTGGGCAGCCCCCAGTTAGCGGTGTGGGAACATACAACAAGCTGGGAGTGTGCAGAGAGTGAGTAACCATAGTGGAGACAACATTCCAAGAAGGCAGCAACAAAGCAGAGTAGCTGCGGCAGCAGTGATGGAAGACGCCGGGTGCAACCCAACGGCAGCGAGTGGAGTGAAAATAGGTGAGTAGCTGGGTACAAGCAGACAAAATTGACAGAGGGGGATTACTCCAGAGAGTAAGAGAAGTGAAGAGCTGCTACAAAGGGGAAAACAAGAACTAACCCCTTAGAGTGAAAAAGGGGATTACTTAGAACAGGGGGGAATTATAAGTGGACATTAACAACCGAGTTTTGGCTCACCCCTTAAAGACGGAGTCATAAAAGTTATAAAGAAGGGGAAAAAATGACTCTAAGCTAAAAGGGAATATGTGATTTCAACGAAGTATTCAAGAGCTATGGCATCAAAAAAGCTCAACAAGATGGAAAAATCAACAAAAAATAATAAATCACCGGATATAAAATCAAACCCCTTCTTCCATAATCTGAGCATAAAAGGAAATATAAGTCCTCAAACACAAAGCTAAAAAACCAATAGGTGCAGATTCCCTGAAACAACTATTCACGACCTGTTTGTTTCCAATTCTTTCAACCTCTTAGCTATTACTGAAACCTGGCTATCTTCCTCTGACACTGCTTCCATTGCTGCTCTCACACATGGTGGTCTTCACTTTAGCCACACACCTAGGCCAGGTGAGAGACACGGTGGCGGTGTTGGCATCTTACTCTCCCCCTCCTGCTCCTATCAGCACCTATCCCCATTTCCATCTCTCTCCTTTTCTTCCTTTGAAGTCCACTGCGTTCGCCTGTTCTCCCCTCTCTCTCTCAGAGTGGCAGTTATCTATCGCCCCCCTGGACCAACGTCCCAATTCCTTGACAACTTTGCTGCCTGGCTTCCTTACTTTCTCTCCACAAATACACCTGCTCTAATTCTAGGGGACTTCAACATCCCCATTGACAACCCATCTGCCCCTGCTGCCTCTAAACTTCTCTCACTCACTAACTCCTTCGGCCTGTCACAATCCACCCTATTCCCTACCCACCGTGATGGACACTCAATTGATCTGGTATTCTCCTATCTCTGCTCTCTCTCTAATGTTGCATGTCGCCCATTTCCCATCTCAGACCACCATCTGCTCACCTTTAATCCTAATATAGATACTAAACCTACTTCCCCCTCTCGCCCCCGCACCAGCAGAAATCTGCACACTGTGGACACTCCCCAACTCTCCAATCTCATTCAACTGCGCCTCCCCACACTTCCACGATATCCTGCCCTGACCTTGCTATAACCCACTATAACAATACTCTCTCTGCTGCACTTGACACTCTCGCTCCACCCAACCTCGCAAAGCCCCTCGTCAGCTCCAACCCTGGCACTCCCAACAAATGCGTCACCTACAAAAATGCTCCCGCACTGCTGAGCGTGCCTGGAGGAAATCCCACTCTGAACATGATTTCATGCACTATAAGTTCATTCTCTACTCTTACACCTCTGCCCTTCGCTTAGCTAAGCAAACCTACTTCTCCTCTCTTATATCCACTCACTCCTCAAACCCTAAAAGACTCTTCTCTATTTTCAACTCTCTCCTCTACCCACCTGCACCACCCCCCTCATCTGCATTCAGTGCTCAAGACCTCGTTGACTATTTTCTCAATAAAACACTTGCAATCCGAGGAAACATCCCAACACAAACCTGCAATCTCCCAACTCTGCTCCCAGTCACCCAACCTGCCACTCTCTGCACCCTCCTCCCAACCACTGAGAGTGAAGTGGCTTCCCTTTTGTCTTCCTCACACCTCACTACCTGCCCACTTGACCCTATTCCTTCACATCTAATCCCTCCTCTGTCTACCACCCTCACTCCGGCTCTTACTCACATATTTAACCTATCCCTTTCTACCGGCTCATTCCCTGCCTCCATCAAACATGCGAAAGTCACCCCCATCCTCAAAAAACCCTCCCTCGACCCTAACTCCCCTGCAAACTAACGCCCCATATCACTGCTCCCACTAGCTTCAAAACTCCTCGAAAAACTAGTTTTCAATCGCCTAACCCACTTCCTGTCCTCCAACTCATTGCTCGACCCCCTGCAATCTGGCTTCCGTCCCCAACACTCAACTGAAACTGCCCTCACCAAGGTTACTAACGATCTCCTTTCTGCTAAAAACAAAAGCTACTACTCTATACTCATCTTACTTGACCTATCTGCTGCCTTTGACACTGTTGACCATCCCCTTCTCCTACAGTCTCTCAGTTCTCTTGGTCTCTGTGACACTGCCCTCTCCTGGATTCACTCTTATCTCTCTAACAGATCCTTCTCAGTCTCTTTTGCTGGTGACTCCTCCTCTCTATTGCCCCTGTCTGTTGGAGTACCCCAAGGCTCTGTCCTGGGTCCTCTACTCTTCTCTATTTACACTTCTTCACTGGGTAAACTTGTCAACAGCTATGGCTTCAGCTATCACCTCTATGCTGACGATACCCAGATCTACCTTTCCACCCCTGCACTCTCTCCCTCTATCAACTCTCACATCAGCGACTGCTTATCTGGCATTTCCTCCTGGATGGCCTCTCACCACCTAAAAATAAATATGTCCAAGACCGAACTACTTCTAATTCCCCCCTCTAGCTCCACTCCAGTCTCTAATTTTTCTATCACTGTTGGCGGCACCACTATCTCCCCATCACCCCAAGTCCTCTGCCTCAGAGTCACGCTTGACTCAAATCTGTCCTTCATTCCCCACATCCAACTGCTCTCTTCATCCTGCCGCAACCGCCTACGCAATATCTCCAAAATTCGCCCGTTTCTGAGTGCTGAAACTACCAAACAGCTCATCCACTCCCTGGTAATTTCCCGACTTGACTACTGTAACAACTTACTAACTGGCCTCCCTCTCTCCCGCCTCTCTCCCCTCCAATCCGTCCTAAATGCATCTGCCAGACTAATCCACCTCTCTCGATGCTCTGTTTCTGCTGCGCCTCTCTGTGAGTCCCTTCACTGGCTCCCCATTCACAACAGAGTTAAATTCAAAATTCTCACCCTGACCTACAAAGCCCTCACCAATGCTGCCCCACCCTGCCTGTCCTCACTCATCAACAAATACACTCCTGCCCGTCCCCTAAGATCCAACAACGACCTGCTTCTTGCATCCTCTACCATCACCTCCTCTCACTCTAGACTACAGGACTTCTCTCGTGCGGCACCAACCCTCTGGAACGCACTTCCGCGAGATGTCAGACTTGCCCCTAACATCTCCTCCTTTAAACATTCCCTAAAGACCTTTCTGTTCAGGGAAGCTTATCACCCGACTTATTAACAAACTAACCAATTAACTAACAGTTGCCCTCTATCTCCTCACTAATATCATTCTCACCTCTGCAGTCCCCACCTCCTGTTTCCAATCCTCCTACCCATCTAGATTGTAAGTTCCCACGGGAACAGGGCCCTCAATTCCCCCTGTATTTGTCTGTAAAATTTTGTGTCTTATCGTATTGTTTCTCCACTGTACTGTTATCCTTGTACCCATGGGCAGTGCTGCAGAATCTGTTGGTGCTTTATAAATAAAGAATAAATAAAGAATAAAGAATAATAAGTCATATGTACAAGGCATGATTATCACACTAATAAATAGTGTAAAAGAAGAAGATATAAAAATTGAGAGTCCATAAAGTGGCTCAACCCCCTAGAGCAAAGAGAAACAGAGATAATGCCCCGTGTTTCCGGCAAGCCTTCAGGATGGCCGGAAACAGAAGTTTTGAAGCAGCGGGCTAAAGACCGCTGCTCCATAACCTGTCTGCCTGCTCTGAGGTGGCGGACAGAAATCAACCCGATTGAATATGATCGGGTTGATTGACACCGCAAATCTGCAGGGGGCGGCATTGCACCATTAGTTCACCAGAACTGCTGGTGCAATGATAAGTGCCGACTGCATATGCTGTTGGCATTTATCGATGTGCAGCGGACATGATCAGCAATATTGGATCATGTCCACTCGCACCATAACCAATAGGCCCGTAATGTTAAAATCACTAGATTATGATCTTAAGGAGCAGATACTGATGAAAGCTAAAATCGAGAAGGTATTCAAATACAAGCAGGATGAGATTCCGATATACTCAGACTTAAGCTCAGCTACTCTCCAAAAAAGGAAAGAAATATGATTTCTCACCATGTATTTACAGGGGGGGGGGGGGAAATAAGGTATAAATGAGGGTTCCCTTTTAGCTTATTTATATATCATAATGGAACATCAGTTACATATAGAAGAAAGGAAGACATGCTAACGGTTAAATTAAAACTGGACTTGGACATAGAAATCCCATCACAGACTTTTCTGGAGAAAACTCAGCAATAAAGGGAAGAACCCTCCAAGAGAGTCCAAAAAAGCCAGAAATGAAGCTGGGAAGAGGTCAGAAGGAAGAAAAGATAAAATACATAAAAAAGAAAAGGAAAAAAAAGAGACTATCAGACATTTAATAAAAGAAGCAGATGGGGGGAAAAAAGAAACCACTGGAAATCGAAATGCAGAGATGAAGAATATGAGGCTAAAAGCAATAGAGAGAATTATTTATGATTATTTTTTTCACTTAAAATTGCACTTGCACTTGAAGATTGTTGTGGAAATTTGTTTTTTTCACCATGTAAGCAGATATTCTTTTTTTTTTTTAGGTACTAAGGTACCCTTACACCTTTTTAAAGGTTCCACTACTCTTTTTTTTCTCATGTACTAAGGTGCCCTTATCACACCTTTTTAAAGGTTCCACTACTCTTTTTTTTCTCATGTACTAAGGTACCCTTATCACTCCAATTTTTTGAAGTAACCTCTTTGAAGGTTCCATTTTTCACAGTTTTTTTTTTATTCTCTAAACATGAAGAAGCTCACCTGACAAGAGGACAATCTACCTAATAACCTATTGTTCTTTTTTATTTATTTTTTATTACAGAGTATAAGATGTTGTTTTTAAATATAATAATGGTAAAATACAGATATACATATAGATTGTATGTTAAGTCAGAATATATGCAAACATACTAAAGGTTACAAGTTATAACGATCTATGGCTCTTAGGGATTTAGATAGAGTAAAAGGGGATATAATTTTAATTCAAGAGACCCATTTTAAAAGAAATAGAGAACCTATATTTATTAATGAAAAATACACTTCTTGTGTTACAGCTTCAGGCAAGGTTAAGAGGAATGGAGTCTGTATTCTCCTTCACTAATTGAATGACCAGCTAAAAGACGGAGAGGGAAGATTCCTAGGGATACAGGGTTTGATACAGGGTTTGAAACAAGGAATCTCAATTACAATATTTAATTTAAATAGTCTAAATATAAAAAAACAAGTTTTAAAAAAAATAAATAATCAATCTGGTTATAGATCTTCAGAAAGGTCTTTTAGTTTTAGGAGGAGACTATAATGTAGCATTAAATCCATTGTTGACAACTCTAAGTACAAATCTGCTACCCCCAAATCTACTATCAAACAAGTTAATGATAGTTTGAAAGAGTTAGCTCTATATGATATATGGAGAATCCTAAACATTGATAAGAGAGATAATACTTTATTTTATAATCCTCATTTGTCCTATTCAAGATTGTATTACCTGTGTACAGATATTAAAGGGTTGTCTCTAGTTAAGGAGGTACAGATCCTTGCAATAATTTGGTCAGATCATGCTCCAGTAAGACTACAATTGAAGTGGGGGAGAAAAATAGAAGTAATCCACAATGGAGATTGGATGATACATTATTAGATAAGCAAGGAGTGAAAGGAAAAATAGAGGAAAAAATCGATGACTTCTTCCTCTTAAATAACATAGAGGAGATCTCACCTGCATTATTATGGGATACACACAAATGCATGATTAAGGGGGAATTAATAAAATTAAAAGATATTCAGAATAAGGAAAGGAAAAGAGAATCGGAGAACATCAATAATAAGATTCAAGACTTAGATATTACGCATAAGTTAAACCCTGTGAATGATAAAATCTTGGCTGAATTAATACACAGAAGGAAAAGTTTACAAGAGTATTGGTCCAAGGTTAACAAAAAGAAAGCTCTCTGGCTAAAAAGGAGATACTACACAGAGGGGAACAAAAATTGTATATTATTAGCTAGAGCGATAAAAAAAAAGAACTCACTAACACAATACTGTATATAAACTAAAGAAGGAGAATAATAAGTATTGGAAAAAATAATACCGAGATCTTAAATCAATTCAAAAAATACTATGCACATTTATATAATTTAGGAGATCAATCGGCATCAAATAAGCTATTAGAGAGGTATTTGAAGGATCTAAAAATTAATAAAGTAAGAGAACAAGATAAGCAGAAACTAGAAGAACCAATACAGCGTGAGGAGATACAGCAAGTAATAGAAAAGCTAACTGTAGGAAAGGCCCCTGAGGCAGATGGCTTCTCTGTTAAATACTATAAGAGTTTCAGAAAGAATAGTTTCTACATCTAGAAAACCTATTTGACTCAATTGAGAGGTGATATGTTCTCTAAGGAGATGCTAGAAGCAAGGATCATAGTTATCCCAAAACAGGCAAATTTAAATAGATAGTAAGTAATTTTAGACCAATATCCTTACTTAATGTAGATTTAAAAATATACTTTAAAATCATATCTAACCGGATAAATAATATACTAACAGGAATTATCCATTTAGACCAAAAAGGTTTTGTTAAAGATAGAGAAACTAGAGCTAACACAATAAAAAACATTCATTTAATCGAATATGCACAAAAAATGAATCTACCCCTCTCCATCATATCTGCAGATGCAGAAAAAGCCTTTGACCAAATTAGTTAGTCTTTAATGGAAGAAACTCTAGATTTCTTTAATTTTGGCCCAAAATTAGTAAAAAAAAAAAAGAGTCATGTCATTGTATAATAATCCAACGGCACGGATAAAAATAAATGTGGAAATTTCTGATCCTTTCAAAGTATCTAACGGTACAAGACAGGGTTGCCCCCTATCTCCAACATTATTTATTCTGTGTATGGAAATAATAGCAGCTCATATCAGACAGAATACAAAAATAAAGGGTATCAATTTAGGGAATAATGAATATAAACTATCTTTGTATGCGGACGACATCCTCCTGACCTTGTCTGACCCAATGTGTTCAATTGAGGAATTATTGACTGGATTTAGAGATTTTGGGGTGTTCTCTAATTTTCTATTTTCTAAAAAATAGGGGGCGCCCTAAAGCGTGATCAAATATCAAACCTAGTATAGTAATATATATATATCACGAATCAATTAAGCAAAAATTATAAATCAATTATTAATGTATATATCACACACAAAATATAGACAGTTGGTAGTATTCCAATAATTTGAATAATACAATTGAAGGGCCTCTAAGGAGTGAGTTGATATAGAATAGTCTTTAGGCAGCAATCTGTAAAGAACCCGGCCAGGATCCCATAGAGATGATCTACAAAACAGGAGAGAGACAGATGCGCCACATGGCCCAATATTGTTTGTTCAACACAATGTATATGATCTAGTCGTGCTAATGCAAACTCACAATTCAGGAAGCACTTCAATCAGTGCAATAGAAGCAGCCTGGGATCAATCACAGTCACCCAGCAGATCGACCTCTAGGATAAAGTGGAGTAATCTGTAGTGGATATATAGAGAGACACAGAGGTGCCTATATGGCCTAGTACAGTTTGGACCCAGGATATATTACAGTGTTTAAAGTAATATACTCACATTTGGTAAAGCATCTACAGTGATGCTATTCAAGCAGGATGGGATCAATGTAGTCACCCAACAGACTTTAGACAGGGTATCCAAAGGAAGCAGTCAGCAGGTGTCCAAAAAAATTGGACACCTGCTGACTGCTTCCTGTGGATACCCTGTCTAAAGTCTGTTGGGTGACTACATTGATCCCATCCTGCTTGAATAGCATCACTGTAGATGCTTTACCAAATGTGAGTATATTACTTTAAACACTGTAATATATCCTGGGTCCAAACTGTACTAGGCCATATAGGCACCTCTGTGTCTCTCTATATATCCACTACAGATTACTCCACTTTATCCTAGAGGTCGGTCTGCTGGGTGACTGTGATTGATCCCAGGCTGCTTCTATTGCACTGATTGAAGTGCTTCCTGAATTGTGAGTTTGCATTAGCACGACTAGATCATATACATTGTGTTGAACAAACAATATTGGGCCATGTGGCGCATCTGTCTCTCTCCTGTTTTGTAGATCATCTCTAATTTTCTAGTAAATGTGGACAAGTCGGAAATTTTAAATATAAACGTGAATAGAGAAATAGTAAGTCTCATGTCTGCAAATTTCCCTTTAAAGAAGTAAAGGCTTCAAAGTATCTAGGAATATATTTGTCAAGCACAAATACTGAACTGTATCATTATAATTATGAAAATTTAAGAAAAGCTCTAATTAATGATTTATCATCCTGGTTTAACAAAAAAAATTCATGGAGAGGTAGGATAGATATATAATCCAAATGAGCATATTACCTAGAATACTTTACAAGTTACAAACCCTCCCAATCTTAAAAACATTTCAGACTAATTTACAAAAGGGTATTAATAATTATATTTGGGGTAGAATACACCCAAGAGTGAACTTAGATACATTGGGGGATATTTATCAAAGCGTCAACTATGTTGTATTCTCAGGCGTCAAAACGCTTGCCAAACATCGCAGCCATGGATCTAAATATGATCTCCTTATTTATCAAAAAAGCCATAAAAAACACACACGTCAAGTACGGTGCGAAGAGCATCGGACTGGTGTTAACTAACAGTCATCAATGTCGCGGCTATTCAGGTTTTTCCCAACTTTATTATACCATTTCATTACTGTCCACGAACAAGCACATTTCTCTTTAGCACAATATTGTATATAGTGTAAATGTGTTCTTTTTCTGAGCAGGACTAATTGCGACTATAGCAAGTAACGACATAATTGGTGCAAAGTGGAGAGTGAATTATTAGAATTCTTTTTAATATTGGACATGCATATTTTAGTATGTATACACACACACACACACACACACACACATATATATATATATATATATATATATATATATATATATATATATATATATATATGTGTGTGTGTGTGTGTGTGTGTGTGTTATGTCAGAAATCATTTGCAAACATATATACATGTCCCTAAGTTCCTTTTTTTGTTCTAAACAATGTTGTCTGTCATATCTCTTTATTTATACCACTATCTGTATATATTGTAAATGTATTATTATTCTGAGCAGGAATAATTGCAAATATAACATGTAATCAGAGTATCATATGTATTTATTTGCAATCTATGGATATTTTAAAGGGATAGGAAAGTAAAAATGTAAGTTGCAATAGTGGGAGCTAGCTGCTAATTGGTACCTGCACACATTTGTCCCTTGTGATTGGTAAATAGCTGTGTTCAGCTAGCTGTCAGTAGTGCAATGCTGTTCCTTCAGCAAAGGATAACAAGACAATGAAGCAAATTTGATAATAGAAGTAAATTGGAAAGTTGTTTAAAATTGTATGTTCTATCCAAATCATGAAAGAATATTTTGGGGTTTCCTGTCCCTTTAAGAGCTGGGCCAGGTTTCTCTCTGCACCTGTCTAACCCCTCCTGATTGCAATCTATTTTTAAAAAACACCCCTTCACAGGTGTTATAAAATGGACTGGCATATAAGATGACATTTCTTACTGAAAAAGAAATTCAAGAGAAGGCAGAAATACTTTGAAAATAGCATGCCAGTAAAGAGGTGATTTTAATTTCTGCTGTATCTGATTCATGACAGTTTCAAGTTAGGTGGGCTATCCCTTTGAGCTATCAGCTTAAGATTATATTGAATCAAACACCAATTCAAATTTTAAAATCCTTGTCTAAGATATTACACTGTGTGTCCTAATGTCAGCATCAAAGTTTATCTTTAATACTAATTTCACATATACATACTTTCAAAGTATAATACACAATGTAACAAATGGCACTTACAAGTTCTGATGAGTGATCAATGACACAAGTATCGAGCAATTTGATTCGTTAGTGATAGTTTATAATGTGTATTTGAATCAGATTGGCTGATGTCATAAATCATGTGTGTGACAGACCCTTCTGTCAGTACTGGAAGGGTTAACTCTGTTCAGCTTTGAGAAGCTATTTTCTAAAGACAGGTTTGCTGGCATCAGCTATAATTAAGTTTAAGTGATAAACATTCCCATTGTTCAATCACATCTAGAGAGCAGACGCCCCAGTGATAAGAAAGGATCAAGTGTGTCTTGTGTTTAACTTGTTATCTGCCTAAGTAAAGTAATGTGATTCTATTGTGGCCTGTCAAAGGGCGTGTTCCCTCCATCTAATGTACAACATTCTTTCAACCCCCCATCTGTGGTCTGACCTGCATAAAAACTGGGCATATGGCCCTTAATAAAGTTCACTTTGTTTTACCTTGAATGTGGAGCCTGGTCTCATGTTTGAGGGGGGAACTGGTGGGGGTTGTGAATTGCTGATTGCCTATTCAGGACATTGTTCATCTGGTATTAACCCTTGGTACCCTGTTGGTACCGTAACAATTGGTGGCAAGCGACGGAATAAACCTTATCACCCAGAAGAGCAACTACACAAGCCAGTAACCTCAGGAAGAGGGGGATTATTACAATACTGACTAAGATGGAAAGAGTACCAGGGACAGAAGGAACCAATGGGCCCAGAATATCAGACAGAACCCCTGAAGAAGCAAGCTGTGATCGGGCGGTTAAAATAAGACTGGCATATTATGGCCCCAACCCATCTGCCGAAATTATCGACCGGGTCATAGCAGCTGTGGAGGCCAACCTACTTCGCCAAAGCAGCGCTGCAGCAGCCCAAGTCACAGCAACCCCAGTGGAAAAGAGAAAAGTAAATTTTGCAGCTTTTAAAAACTTCCTGGAAACAGAAGGAGAGATTGATGGGTACCTTGCGGATTTTGAGAGGCAATGTGCACTACACAAGGTACCCGCAGAGGACTGGGTCACGATATTATCCGGAAAATTATCCGGCCGGGCCAGTGAGGCTTTTGGGCCATTCCAGATGAGGAAGTCGGGGATTATAATACTGTAAAAGAGGCTCTGCTCTCCAGGTATGCGGTTACACCGGAGGCATACCGGAGACGGTTCAGAGACACTGTTAAATTAGCTGGAGATTCCTACCTTGAGTGGGCATGTAAGGTGCACCGCACAGCAGCTCACTGGATAGCGGGGTGCCAAGCCGTATCTGGGGAAGAGGTGCTGCAGCTATTCCTGTTGGAACATTGCTTCGACAAGTTCCCGCAGGAGTTCGAGAGTGGGTTCGGGACCGTAAACCCTCCACCCTGCATGAAGCGGCTCGCTTGGCAGATGAGTATACGGATGCCCGCAAACTGGACACTGCTACCACTAAGCCCCCTGCTAGAGTGGAGTACAGACCCCCAGTCACCCCAGCAGCTGCCAGTTACCAAACCCCGGCGCACTGCTATGCCACACGGCCTCCGGCCACGAACTACCCTCAGAGAGCCCGGTTCAATTCGCGGGGCTACTCACAACCTATTCAGTGCTTTGGATGTAAGCAACTAGGGCACAAAAGACCAGAGTGTCCCCTAAATGCAGCGAACCAAGCGCAGTCCTGGAGAAGACCCACCGGCGGAATCCCACGTAATCCTCAGCCTGAGGCCCTCTACGTAGAGGCGCAAGAATGCTGGGGCATCCTACATGAGGCAGACCTTGTGCAAGCTGCCCACCGGAATAACCGGCAACTGGTTAAAGTGAATGGGAAGGAGGTCAGTGGTCTACGGGATACTGGTGCTACCATGACCTTGCTTCAAAAGAACTTGGTGTCTGAGAAACAGCACACTGGAGACACTGTGGCTGTGAGGGTAGCAGGGAGCGCTGTGTTCAGCCTACCTGTTGCCAGGGTACATTTGGATTGGGGAGTGGGCGCTAGACCTGTGAATGTGGGGGTCATGAAGGACTTACCAGCTGATGTTCTCCTTGGAAGTAACTTGGCCCCCCTTGTTTCTGCCTATGCTCCCATGGGTCCCGCTGATGTTAACCCTGTGACTACCCGTGCCCAGATCCGTGCAGCAGAGACTGACCCACCTGCTGCTAAGCCCCAGGACACTGAGCTCAGTAAATCTCTATCCGCTATTGATACGTGGAAGTCCCGTTACAATGCGCTGATGAAGGAGAAGAGTCAAGTAGAGGATGAAATGGTCACGTTAAATAATCATGTAACAGTGCTAGCGGGAGAGAAGAGGAGTGCAGAGGAAAAAACACGTTTAGAACAGGAATCTCTGCTAGACCAGCTGCACCGACAGACTGCAGAAAACACCAGCTTGAGAGTGGAACATGAAACCTTAAAGACAAACTTAGCGACACTGGAGGAGAAGCTGACGCTGGCTCATAGTGAGGTGCAGCAACTCAAGGGCACCCTATGTCAGTATGAAGGGATTGTGGATACCTATAAAGAGCAGGTACAAAAAACTCGTAAAGAAGCTGATGAGATTTTGAAGGACTGTTTAGCCCTAGTCTGGGCACTGAAGAAGTTGAACCCTTATTTTTACGGGCAGGAATTCTCTCTCATAACGGGAATACAGATGGATTGTCCCGGCAAACTGACATGCCTACCACCTCCTAGTCCGGTCATCCCCAGGTTGACCCGCCAAAAGGGTCAAGCCGGGTCTGCCAGAGTGTTCCACAAGGGGGGAGCTATGTGACAGACCCTTCTGTCAGTACTGGAAGGGTTAACTCTGTTCAGCTTTGAGAAGCTATTTTGTAAAGACAGGTTTGCTGGCATCAGCTATAATTAAGTTTAAGTGATAAACATTCCCATTGTTCAATCACATCTAGAGAGCAGACGCCCCAGTGGTAAGAAAGGATCAAGTGTGTCTTGTGTTTAACTTGTTATCTGCCTAAGTAAAGTAATGTGATTCTATTGTGGCCTGTCAAAGGGCGTGTTCCCTCCATCTAATGTACAACATTCTTTCAACCCCCCATCTGGGGTCTGACCTGCATAAATACTGGGCATATGGCCCTTAATAAAGTTCACTTTGTTTTACCTTGAATGTGGAGCCTGGTCTCATGTTTGAGGGGGGAACTGGTGGGGGTTGTGAATTGCTGATTCCCTATTCAGGACATTGTTCATCTGGTATTAACCCTTGGTACCCTGTTGGTACCGTAACAATGTGATTATGCATATTCCAATCAAAAGTGGTGGAAAAATTCACTAGTGTGTGGGGTATTTAGGAGTTTGCGTCATAATTGATGCGAAAAAGTGTTGCGTCAAATATGGCGCGAAGTGGAGAGTGGGACTTGTATTACATGGCTTAAACATGGTGCACATAGATTTTTTTCCAGCAAATAAAAAGGAAGTTAGCTATATTATGTTGTGTATTTATTTAATTTTTATCTCTATATCTATTAGTGCAACAAGTTTGGGGCAAAACTAAATATATATAAATAATATTGTCCCATTGATTTGTAATGAGAGACAAAGTTGTAGCATAATCCATCAGTAGTTATGTATTTTTGATTTTTTTTCCCTATATCTACTAGTGCACCAAATGTGGAGCAATAATACTGTTTGATTTAGAAAGGCTATACAATTTTAATACAGTTTCTAATTTACTTTTATTATGTAATATACTTCATTCTCTTGCAGCATCGAACATAAGCTTTCTGTGTTTTCAGACTCCCATTGAGTTCTATGGCATCCGCGACCTGAAGGGTGGCGGATTGAAAACCAGGTACGCTGAGTCAGAAAAGACGCGCACGTAACTGTAGAAATTTTGATAACTTTGTGAGAGCTTTAAATAGTGTCGAATAGGAGGGCGAATGAACACGATTCCGCTAGAATTCCACGTGTTTTCAACTCGCATCGATGTGCGTCGGATTGTGATCGCAAGATCGTATGTTACGTCACAAATTTCAACATTTGCCGATCTTGACGCTTTGATAACTACGGTGGATAAATTACAATTATGACGCGGAATTCCAGCGTATTTTCAGTTGACACTTTGATAAATAGGCCTTGTTACATAAAAAAAATAAATAAGGGGCATTGGGATTACCTTACATATATAAATATAGACAAGCAATAATGCTTTAACTAATCTTAGACTAGCATATGAAAGAAGAGACGATAAGATGGGTTCAATTGGAGATTGAATTAATATTAGAAAGGCTTATAAGCAGTCAATGTTGGTTAACCACAAAAGAGAGATCTAGAAAGGTCAAAGAATTTAGTATAATCCTTGAGACATTTCAGACATGGGGGGGTAGTTATCAACATGTCAACTTTCCTGCCTTCACCGGTTCAATACGCCCACCTAAGCTCGCCTACCTTCGCCGCCGCTGACCTGAAAAAATTTGCCTAAGTTATCAATAAATCTGTCAAAAAGCCGCGCACCAAGTACGGGGTGATGAGCAGCGGACTGTGAGAGTTATCACTCATCCGATCTCGCTGCTCTTCGGCTTTTTTACAGCTTTATTGCTAGCCTGTCACTAAGCACCCACACTAAACTACACTGTTCTACCCCCTATACCGGCGCCCCCGGAGCCCCCCGCAACTCAATAAAGTTACTAACCCCTAAACCGCCACTACTAGACCCCGCCGCAACTCTTATAAATGTATTAACCCCTAAACCGCCGCTCCCGGACACCGCCGCAACCTACATTATACCTAGTAACTCCTATCCTGCCCCCCTATACCGTAATAAAGTTATTAACCCCTATCCTGCTGATCCCGCACCTCGCCGCAACTAAATAAATAGTTTAACCCCTAAACCGCCGCTCCCGGACCCCGCCGCAACCTATATTAAATTTATTAACCCCTAATCTGCCCCCCCTACACCGTCGCCACCTATAATAAATTTATTAACCCCTATCCTGCCCCCCCTACACCGCCGCCACTGTAATACATTTATTAACCCCTAAACCTAACTCTAACACTAACCCTAACACCCCCCCTAACTTAAATATTAATTAAATAAATCTAAATAATATTGCTATTATTAAATAAATTAATCCTATTTAAAACAAAATATTTACCTTCAAAATAAACCCTAATAGAGCTACAATATAAATAATTATTATATTGTAGCTATCTTAGGATTTATTTTTATTTTATAGGTAACTTTCAATTTATTTTAACTAGGTACAATAGCTGTTAAATAGTTATTAACTATTTAATAGCTACCTAGCTAAAATAATGAGAAATTTACCTGTAAAATAAAAACTAACCTAAGTTACAATTACACCTAACACTACACTATCATTAAATAAATTATTCCTATTTAAAACTAAATACTTACCTGTAAAATAAACCCTAAGATAGCTACAATGTAATTAATAATTACATTGTAGCTATTTTAGGATTTATATTTATTTTACAGGTAACTTTGTATTTATTTTAGCTAGTTAGAATAGTTATTAAATAGTTATTAACTATTTAATAACTACCTAGCTAAAAGAAATACAAAATAACCTGTAAAATAAATCCTAACCTAAGTTACAATTAAACCTAACACTACACTATCATTAAATTAATTAAATAAATTAACTACAAATAAATACAATTAAATACAATTACATAAACTAACTAAAGTACAAAAAATAAAAAAAGCTAAGTTACAAAAAATAAAAAAAATAAGTTACAAACATTTCAAAAATATTACAACAATTTGAAGCTAATTACACCTAATCTAAGCCCCCTAATAAAATAACAAAGCCCCCCAAAATAAAAAAAATCCCTACCCTATTCTACATTTAAAAAGTTCAAAGCTCTTTTACCTTACCAGCCCTTAAAAGGGCCTTTTGTGGGGCATGCCCCAAAGAAAACTGCTCTTTTGCCTGTAAAAGAAAAATATAAACCCCCCCAACATTAAAACCCACCACCCACATACCCCTAATCTAACCCAAACCCCCCTTAAAATAACCTAACACTAATCCCCTGAAGATCATCCTACCTTGAGTCGTCTTCAGTCAGCCGAGCCACCGATGGAACTGAAGAGGAGATCCGGAGCGGCAGAAGTGATCCTCCAAGCGGCGCTGAAGAAATCTTCCATCCGATGAAGTGATTCTCCAAGCAGCGCTGAAGAAGTCTTCCATTCGGGCGATGTCATCTTCCAAGCGGCGCTGAAGAAGTCTTCTATCCGGGCGATGTCATCTTCCAAGCGGGGTCTTCAATCTTCTTTCTTCAGGATCCATCTTCATCCCGCCGATGCGGAACATCCTTCTTTCCCGACGGACTAACGACGAATGAAGGCTCCTTTAAGGGACGTCATCCAAGATTCTATCAGCCAATCGGAATTAAGGTAGGAAAAATCTGATTGGCTGATTGAATCAGCCAATCAGATTGAGATCGCATTCTATTTGCTGATCGGAACAGCCAATAGAATGCAATCTTAATTTGATTGGCTGATTCAATCAGCCAATCAGATTTTTCCTACCTTAATTCCGATTGGCTGATAGAATCCTATCAGCCAATCGGAAATGAAGGGACGCCATCTTGGATGACGTCCCTTAAAGGAGCCTTCATTCGTCGTTAGTCCGTCGGGGAAGAAGGATGTTCCGCGTCGGCGGGATGAAGATGGATCCTGAAGAAAGAAGATTGAAGACCCCGCTTGGAAGATGACATCGCCCGGATGGAAGATGATCTTCAGCGCCGCTTGGAAGATGAAATCGCCCGGATGAAAGACTTCTTCAGCGCCGTTTGAAGGATCACTTCATCGGATGGAAGACTTCTTCAGCGACCCTTGGAGGATCACTTATGCCACTCCGGATCTCCTCTTCAGTTCCGTTGGTGGCTCGGCTGAGTGAAGACGACTCAAGGTAGGATGATCTTCAGGGGATTAGTGTTAGGTTATTTTAAGGGGGGTTTGGGTTAGATTAGGGGTATGTGGGTGGTGGGTTTTAATGTTGGGGGGGTTGTATTTTTCTTTTACAGGCAAAAGAGCAGTTTTCTTTGGGGTATGCCCCACAAAAGGCCCTTTTAAGGGCTGGTAAGGTAAAAGAGCTTTGAACTTTTTAAATGTAGAATAGGGTAGGGAATTTTTTTTATTTTGGGGGGCTTTGTTATTTTATTAGGGGGCTTAGATTAGGTGTAATTAGCTTAAAATTGTTGTAATATTTTTGAAATGTTTGTAACTTATTTTTTTATTTTTTGTAACTTAGCTTTTTTTATTTTTTGTACTTTAGTTAGTTTATGTAATTGTATTTAATTGTAGTTATTTGTAGTTAATTTATTTAATTAATTTAATGATAGTGTAGTGTTAGGTTTAATTGTAACTTAGGTTAGGATTTATTTTACAGGTAATTTTGTATTTCTTTTAGCTAGGTAATTATTAAATAGTTAATAACTATTTAATAACTATTCTAACTAGCTAAAATAAATACAAAGTTACCTGTAAAATAAATATAAATCCTAAAATAGCTACAATGTAATTATTAATTATATTGTAGCTATCTTAGGGTTTATTTTACAGGTAAGTATTTAGTTTTAAATAGGAATAATTTATTTAATGATAGTGTACTGTTAGGTGTAATTGTAACTTAGGTTAGTTTTTATTTTACAGGTAAATTTCTCTTTATTTTAGCTAGGTAAGCTATTAAATAGTTAATAACTATTTAATAGCTATTGTACCTAGTTAAAATAAATTGAAATTTACCTGTAAAATAAAAATAAATCCTAAGATAGCTACAATATAATTATTATTTATATTGTAGCTATATTAGGGTTTATTTTAAAGGTAAGTATTTCGTTTTAAATAGGATTCATTTAGTTAATAAGAGAAATATTATTTAGATTTATTTAATTAATATTTAAGGCCTAGATTTGGAGTTTGGCGGTAGAAGGGCTGTTAACGCTCTGCGGGCTTTTTTCTGGCCGCACCATAAATTTAACTCTGGTATCGAGAGTTCAAACAAATGCTGCGTTAGGCTCCAAAAAAGGAGCGTAGAGCATTTTTACCGCAAATGCAACTCTCGATACCAGAGTTGCTTACGGACGCGGCCAGCCTCAAAAACGTGCTCGTGCACGATTCTCCCATAGGAAACAATGGGGCTGTTTGAGCTGAAAAAAAACCTAACACCTGCAAAAAAGCTGCGTTCAGCTCCTAACGCAGCCCCATTGTTTCCTATGGGAAAACACTTCCTACGTCTGCACCTAACACCCTAACATGTACCCCGAGTCTAAACACCCCTACCCTTACACGTATTAACCCCTAATCTGCCGCCCCCGCTATCGCTGACCCCTGCATATTTTTTTTAACCCCTAATCTGCCACTCCGTAAACCGCCGCAACCTACGTTATCCCTATGTACCCCTAATCTGCTGCCCCTAACACCGCCGACCCCTAGATTATATTTATTAACCCCTAATCTGCCCCCCACAACGTCACCGACACCTGCCTACACTTATTAACCCCTAATCTGCCGAGCGGACCTGAGCGCTACTATAATAAATGTATTAACCCCTAATCCGCCTCACTAACCCTATCATAAATAGTATTAACCCCTAATCTGCCCTCCCTAACATCGTCGACACCTAACTTCAATTATTAACCCCTAATCTGACGAACGGAGCTCACCGCTACTATAATAAATGGATTAACCCCTAAAGCTAAGTCTAACCCTAACACTAACACCCCCCTAAGTTAAATATAATTTAAATCTAACGAAATAAATTAACTCTTATTAAATAAATTATTCCTATTTAAAGCTAAATACTTACCTGTAAAATACATCCTAATATAGCTACAATATAAATTATAATTATATTGTAGCTATTTTAGGATTAATATTTATTTTACTGGCAACTTGGTAATTATTTTAACCAGGTACAATAGCTATTTAATAGTTACCTAGTTAAAATAATAACAAATTTACCTGTAAAATAAATCCTAACCTAAGATATAATTAAACCAAACACTACCCTATCAATAAATTAATTAAATAAACTACCTACAATTACCTACAATTAACCTAACACTACACTATCAATAAATTAATTAAACACAATTCCTACAAATAAATACAATTAAATAAACTAGCTAAAGTACAAAAAATAAAAAAGAACTAAGTTACAAAAAATAAAAAAATATTTACAAACATCAGAAAAATATTACAACAATTTTAAACTAATTACACCTACTCTAAGCCCCCTAATAAAATAACAAAGCCCCCCAAAATAAAAAATTCCCTACCCTATTCTAAATTAATAAATGTAAAAGCTCTTTTACCTTACCAGCCCTGAACAGGGCCCTTTGCGGGGCATGCCCCAAGAAAATCAGCTCTTTTGCCTGTAAAAAAAAACATACAATACCCCCCCCAACATTACAACCCACCACCCACATACACCTAATCTAACCCAAACCCCCCTTAAATAAACCTAACACTAAGCCCCTGAAGATCTTCCTACCTTGTCTTCACGATCCAGGTTCACCGATCCGTCCTGAAGAGCTCCTCCGATGTCCTGATCCAAGCCCAAGCGGGGGGCTGAAGAGGTCCATGATCCGGTCAAAGTCTTCATCCAAGCGGGGCAGAAGAGGATCTTCCATCCGATTGAAGTCTTCATCCAGGCGGCATCTTCTATGGTCTTCCATCCGGAGCGAAGCGGCAGGATCCTGAAGACCTCCAGCGCGGAACATCCATCCGGCCCGACGACTGAACGACGAATGACTGTTCCTTTAAGGGACGTCATCCAATATGGCGTCCCTCGAATTCCGATTGGCTGATAGGATTCTATCAGCCAATCGGAATTAAGGTAGGAATTTTCTGATTGGCTGATGGAATCAGCCAATCAGAATCAAGTTCAATCCGATTGGCTAATCCAATCAGCCAATCAGATTGAGCTCGCATTCTATTGGCTGTTCCGATCAGCCAATAGAATGCAAGCTCAATCTGATAGGCTGATTGGATCAGCCAATCGGATTGAACTTGATTGTGATTGGCTGATTCCATCAGCCAATCAGAAAATTCCTACCTTAATTCCGATAGGCTGATAGAATCCTATCAGCCAATCGGAATTCGAGGGACGCCATCTTGGATGACGTCCCTTAAAGGAACAGTCATTCGTCGTTCAGTCGTCGGGCCGGATGGATGTTCCGCGCTGGAGGTCTTCAGGATCCTGCCGCTTCGCTCCGGATGGAAGACCATAGAAGATGCCGCCTGGATGAAGACTTCAATCGGATGGAAGATCCTCTTCTGCCCCACTTGGATGAAGACTTTGACCGGATCATGGACCTCTTCAGCCCCCCTCTTGGGCTTGGATCAGGACATCGGAGGAGCTCTTCAGGACGGATCGGTGAACCTGGATGGTGAAGACAAGGTAGGAAGATTTTCAGGGGCTTAGTGTTAGGTTTATTTAAGGGGGGTTTGGGTTAGATTAGGGGTATGTGGGTGGTGGGTTGTAATGTTGGGGGGGGGGTATTGTATGTTTTTTTTTACAGGCAAAAGAGCTGATTTTCTTGGGGCATGCCCCGCAAAGGGCCCTGTTCAGGGCTGGTAAGGTAAAAGAGCTTTTACATTTATTAATTTAGAATAGGGTAGGGAATTTTTTATTTTGGGGGCTTTGTTATTTTATTAGGGGGCTTAGAGTAGGTGTAATTAGTTTAAAATTGTAATATTTTTCTGATGTTTGTAAATATTTTTTTATTTTTTGTAACTTAGTTCTTTTTTATTTTTTGTACTTTAGCTAGTTTATTTAATTGTATTTATTTGTAGGAATTGTGTTTAATTAATTTATTGATAGTGTAGTGTTAGGTTAATTGTAGGTAATTGTAGGTAGTTTATTTAATTAATTTATTGATAGGGTAGTGTTAGGTTTAATTATATCTTAGGTTAGGATTTATTTTTCAGGTAAATTTGTTATTATTTTAACTAGGTAACTATTAAATAGCTATTGTACCTGGTTAAAATAATTACCAAGTTGCCAGTAAAATAAATATTAACCCTAAAATAGCTACAATATAATTATAATTTATATTGTAGCTATATTAGGATGTATTTTACAGGTAAGTATTTAGCTTTAAATAGGAATAATTTATTTAATAAGAGTTAATTTATTTCGTTAGATTTAAATTATATTTAACTTAGGGGGGTGTTAGTGTTAGGGTTAGACTTAGCTTTAGGGGTTAATCCATTTATTATAGTAGCGGTGAGCTCCGTTCGTCAGATTAGGGGTTAATAATTGAAGTTAGGTGTCGACGATGTTAGGGAGGGCAGATTAGGGGTTAATACTATTTATGATAGGGTTAGTGAGGCGGATTAGGGGTTAATACATTTATTATAGTAGCGCTCAGGTCCGCTCGGCAGATTAGGGGTTAATAAGTGTAGGCAGGTGTCGGCGACGTTGAGGGGGGCAGATTAGGGGTTAATAAATATAATATAGGGGTCGGCGGTGTTAGGGGCATCAGATTAGGGGTACATAAGGATAACGTAAGTGGCGGCGCTTTGCGGTCGGAAGATTAGGGGTTAATTATTGTAAGTAGCTGGCGGCGACGTTGTGGGGGGCAGGTTAGGGGTTAATAAATGTAATACAGGGCTCAGCGGGGTTAGGGGCAGCAGATTAGGGGTACATAAGTATAACGTAGGTGGCGGTCGGCAGATTAGGGGTTAAAAAAATGTAATCGAGTGGCGGCGATGTGGGGGGAGCTCGGTTTAGGGGTACATAGGTAGTTTATGGGTGTTAGTGTACTTTAGAGCACAGTAGTTAAGAGCTTTATAAACCGGCGTTAGCCCAGAAAGCTCTTAACTCCTGCTATTTTCCTGCGGCTGGAGTTTTGTCGTTAGAGCTCTAACGCTCACTTCAGAAACGACTCTAAATACCGGCGTTAGAAAGATCCCATTGAAAAGATAGGATACGCAATTGACGTAAGGGGATCTGCGGTATGGAAAAGTCGCGGCTGAAAAGTGAGCGTTAGACCCTTTAATCATTGACTCCAAATACCAGCGGGCGGCCAAAACCAGCGTTAGGAGCCTCTAACGCTGGTTTTGACGGCTAACGCAGAACTCTAAATCTAGGCCTCTGTTAGGGGGGTGTTAGGGTTAGTGTTAGACTTAGGTTTAGGGGTTAATAATTTTATTACAGTGGCGGCGGTGTAGGGGGGGCAGGATAGGGGTTAATAAATGTATTATAGGTGGCGACGGTCTAGGGGGGGCAGATTAGGGGTTAATAACTTTATTATAGAGGGCGGCGGTATGGGGGGGGCAGGATAGGGGTTACTAGGTATAATGTAGGTTGCGGCGGTGTCCGGGAGCGGCGGTTTAGGGGTTAATATGTATAGAGTAGCTTGCAGTGGGCTCCGGGAGCGGCGGTTTAGGGGGTAAACACTTTATTTAGTTGCAGCGGTGCGGCGGTGTAGGGGGGGCAGATTAGGGGTGTTTAGACTCGGGGTACATGTTAGGGTGTTAGGTGCAGACATCTCCCATAGGAATCAATGGGATGTCTGGCAGCAGCGAACTTGTACTTTCGCTATGGTCAGACGCCCATTGATTCCTATGGGATCCGCCGCCTCCAGGGCGGCGGTTTGAAAACCAGGCACGCTGGGCCGGAAAAGTGCCGAGCGTACCTGCTAGTCATTTTATAACTAGCAAAAGTAGTCAGATTGTGCCGCACTTGTGTGCGGAACATCTGGAGTGGCGTAAGAATCGATCTGTGTCGGACTGAGTCCGGCGGATCGAAGCTTACGTCACAAAATTCTACTTTTGCCGGTCTCTAGCCTTTGATAACTAAGGCGAATCAGCCTCGCCACAAATACGCTGCGGAATTCCAGCGTATTTGAGGTTGATGGCTTGATAACTACCCCCCATGGGATCAAATGATTAAAAAAGATAAGTTAAGGCTATCATCTCTCCCATCACCATTATTATCTGTTGGAGGGAAAGAAACCTGCTTTAAAGGCAAACATAAATAAAATAAAATACCAAATTCTATTAAGATAATAGATATAATAGATAAAGGGAAACTTCTCACACAAGATAAACTTATTGATAAAGGACTTGACCAACTAGCAGATTGGTATACTTACTCACAGATCCATTATTTCATATATGTTAATAAAGATAAAAATAAGATCTTAAAGGGACACTGAACCCAAATTTTTTCTTTTGTGATTCAGATATAGCATGCAATTTAAAGCAACTTTCTAATTTACTCCTGTTATCACATTTTCTTAATTCTCTTGGAATCTTTATTTTTGGTGAACAACCTGGGTTGCTGATTGGTGGAAAAATTCACCCACCAATCAACAAGTGCTGTCCAGAGTTCTGAGCCAAAAATGGGCTGGCTCCTAGCGTAGATGCCTTATTTTTCAAATAAAGATAGCAAGAGAATGAAAAAAAATTGATAATAGGAGTAAATTAGAAAGTTGCTTAAAATTGCATGCTCTCTCTGAATTATGAAATAAAAAAATTTGGGTTCAGTGTCCCTTTAAGACCGCTGAAAAAATTTGAGAGCATATGCAATTAGGTAAAAAAACATCTATTATCTAAGTCTTATGAGTTATTACAGAATAACATGGTTGTTCATCAGTTTCAACAAGATGCATAGAACAAAATCTTAAAGTACTATGCAGATGGTACCTCACCCCTGTTAGAATTCAAAAATTGTTCCCACATACTAAAGATTTATGTTGGAGAGGGTGTGGAAGTAGGGGTACACTGTCCCACATTCTCTGGTCATCATTGCACCAGCAGTTCTGGTGAACTGCTGGTGCAATGCCGCCGCCTGCAGATTCACGGCCAATCAGCCTCTAGCAGGGGGTGTCAATCAACCTGATCGTATTCGATCTGGTTGATTTTTCTCCACGGCTTCAGAGCAGGTGGACAAGTTATGGAGCAGTGGGGGCAGAGCCAACTATGGAGCCGAGCAGACGCAGATATTGAGTGCTTCCGCTCTAACAACATAAAAAAGTGCACCAAATGGCTTTATTATTATCGTTTTGGATAGCAAACTGGATACAAGCTTCATTGATCACATTTTGAGCAATATCAAGATGCATATTTGCAACCACTGAGGGAGTGGAGCTAAGGTGGTCTACTGAGTACCGACAAAATGCGGATCACCTCTTACCTCCCTACATTATATTAAGAAAGTGAACACATCACAGAGTACAGTGGACGGACTGGTCGGACACTCCATGACTCAGCTTTCGGTTGCAATCACGGAGAGCAGTTTATAAAGAGGCGCAAAGCTGTCATTGAAGCGGTGACATCACGGGCATTACAATTCCTCAGAAGGTGAAGGGCGTGCTTTCTCTGCCACCACCATTGGAACTCTTAAACATTAGGATCCATTTGAATTTAGATCCTGGACTCTCATTTAACGCTCATCCTTTGGGGGCAGTTTTGATTCTCCAACCAGTAGACAAGATGGACTCCCTAATCAAAGATGCACTTGCTGCACTGGAACTCCGCATGGATGCTCAGTTTAACTCTCTTCTCCAACACCTCTCTCTCGATCGGGAGGGCTTATCTGATGCTACAGAGGGTGATCTCAACATAGTTGTTTACCTACCGGAAAAGAAGATAGCCCACAACACCTCTGTCTCCATGACAGAATAGCAGATGAGACCAGTGGAGCTGCCTATTACGATGGATCCTCAGATCGCTTTTCTCCTGACCTCAGAGAACTACCTGGAAGTTACTTTCAATTCACTTGGCTCCTGCCCCGAGATGGCCAGTTGGAGCGGAGCTTGAGAGAGACAGGCCTACCACCAACAACACTGGGGACACGCACATGTCTATTTCCTGTGGAGCTGATGACTTGGGGATTCCCTGGAGCTACATGGAGGGGCCAAGATCTCCACTCTATAGACCCTCTATCACATTGGACTCTTTGTGTCCGTCTCCCAGTGCCCCTACCCCTTTTCTCCTTGTGCCACCACTCTTGAGGCTAAAAGTCCTATCCCTTTTTACTGCTTCTCCTTTTGGACATTAGGAGAAGGCTAAAAAACTCAGACACTTTGCCTTCCGTCATTCTTGGCACTAATCAAATGTATTAGGCATGTTGGTTTGTTAGTTACCCGTAACCTGTTCCTAACGTTATTAGTATGGATTTTGTGTTAGTTTTTGGTACGCTGCCTACTATTGAATCACTCTAGATAACTTTAAATGTGTAGATTAGATTCATGTGTTTCTTGGCTTGGGGCCCAAGTTAACAATATTGTATGTGCAGCTCACTATATTTTAGTCACTTCGGCAATTCCTTATCCTACCTCCCCCCTTACACACCCGACTCAGACTCTCCTAGACGCTATATTTTAGATCATAAAAGCTGGATACTACATCTCGGTGGTTATAATTTAATACATGCAGTTATAGCCAGGTTACAGATGTTCATCTTTATTTTAGGAGGCCTTCCTTTTAACAATAAATCCACCCTTTATAAACATACATATATGACTGTATCACATGAGTACACACTGTTTAATTACTTACTCCCGTCTAGATGTTAAATACATTACGTAGCGCGTCCTATATCCACTGTGCCTGAGGTATGTGAACCTCAAGTTATATTCCAGCAATCTATATTAGTACTAATTGGTGGTCTATTTTATACCACACCATTCTCATGACTCCAGCAGCTCATTTATTGAGGGAAATGTATGCTTGTAGTAAAAAATGAAAAAATGGGTGCTAGGACTTGTCTTGTACAAGCTCCAATTTATAACCTACCTTTCCAGAGTAGGTAACAATTCAATAAGATACAAAGAAAAAAAAAATATGGAGCGCTTTGCAAGGGAGCAGTACAGGACTGAAGAATGCTGTATATCTAT
The DNA here is from genome assembly GCF_027579735.1 of Bombina bombina. Classification (NCBI taxonomy): domain Eukaryota; kingdom Metazoa; phylum Chordata; class Amphibia; order Anura; family Bombinatoridae; genus Bombina; species Bombina bombina. Next base: position 577,214,937 of record NC_069503.1, on the reverse strand, counting down.
AAGTATAAAAATAAACTTTATATAAGAAAAACCTCCTAGTGATAATACTAATAACGGTAAGGAAGTTTAACACCCAGGTAATTGGAATAAATATAGCAGGTTTATTAAAGTTTACAATAATCTTATATATATCAATAGCTGCAAAAGACCTTAATTAAAATCGGGATGTCTCCCACATTTAAAAATTTGATCACAATATAAACTTGAATGAAAAATAATAATAATCGGAGATTAATTCTAAAGTGATAATGTGCTAGAAGTGGTAATATATAGTGCAATTGTGTAAGGCTTATATAGGTAAGGATAGGTGGTGGATCGTACCAATGAATAAATAGTGGTTTGCGAATCGTGATAAAATACTATGTCAACCGTAACAGTGTATCCAAGTGTTATAAGTACTGAGTGTGAGATGTGTATAGTTTGTATCAATATATAAAATACACAACTTAAACTCAACTTAAAATACAGTAAAAGATGGAAGGTTGGATGAGTAACTTTACATCCAATCTATTCTAAAAGCCAATGCAACGCTATCTATCATAAAATGTCTATAGTTTGTTCTTTGTGATAAAAAGCAATGGTGACATCTGAGCAATGGTAGAAATAAAAGCACAGTCTTAGTGGAAAAACTACAGAGGCCCCTCGCTACCTTTGCAGCTTTACCCGGGTACTCTCTGGTTGTAGTGTTGTATTTACAGCAGATTCCTGAAAATAGCCTCTAGCAGTACACGTATATACTTGGTTACTCACGGACTTGCCGACAACACTACTTTCTCTCGGCTAGATTACGAGTTTTGCGTTATGAGCGGTTCGGTAATAACTTGCAAGTTATTTCCACCGCTCACCTCCCTATAGCGCTGCTATTACAGGTTTGCAAAAACCCGGCGTTAGCAGCCAATATGGCAGCGTTGAGCTCCATTGAGCTCCATGCCGCACCCAAATACCAGCGCTGCTTTGAGCTGGTTTTACGTGCTCATGCACGATTTCCCGATAGACATCAATGGGGAGAGCCGGTTAAAAAAAAGCCTAACACCTGCAATAAAGGAGCGGAAAGCTCCATAACACAGCCCCATTGATTCCTATGGGGAAAGAAAATGTACAGTATGTTTACACCTAACACCCTAACATAAACCCTGAGTCTAAACACCCCTAATCTGCTGCCCCCGACATCGCCGCCACCTACATTACACTTATTAACCCCTAATCTGCAGCCTCCGACATCGCCGACACCGACCTACACTTATTAACCCCTAATCTGCTGCTCCCAATGTCGTCGCTACCAACCTACACTTATTAACCCCTAATCTGCCACCCCCAATGTCGTCGCTACCTACCTACACTTATTAACCCCTAATCTGCTGCTCCCAATGCGGTTGCTACCTACCTACACTTATTAACCCCGCTGCCACTATACTAAAGTTATTAACCACTAAACCTAACCCTAAGTCTAACCCTAACACCCCTAAATTTAATATAATTAAAATAAATCTAAATAAAAATTACTATCATTAACTAAATAATTCCTATTTAAAACTAAATTCTTACCTGTAAAATAAACCCTAAGCTAGCTACAATATAACTAATAGTTACATTGTATCTAGCTTATGTTTTATTTTTATTTCATAGGCACGTTTGTATTTATTTTAACTAGGTAGAATAGTTAGTAAATAGTTATTAACTATTTACTAGCTACCTAGTTAAAATAAATACAAATTTACCTGTAAAATAAAACCTAACCTGTCTTACACTAACACCTCTCCTAACACTACAATTAAATAAATTACATTAATTAAATACAATTAACTAAATTACAAAATCCCCCACTAAATTACACAAAATAATAAAGAAATGATCAAATATTTAAACTAATTACACCTAATCTAATAGCCCTATCAAAATAACCCCCCCCCCCCAAAAAAAAAAAAAACCCTAGCCTAAACTAAACTGCCAATAGCCCTTAATAGGGCCTTTTGCGGGGCATTGCCCCAAATACATCAGCTCTTTTACCTGTAAAAAAAAATACAAACATCCCCCCCAACAGTAAAACCCACCACCCACACAACCAACCCCCCCAAATAAAATCCTATCTAAAAAACCTAAGCTCCCCATTGCCCTGAAAAGGGCATTTGGATGGGCATTGGCCTTAAAAGGGCATTTAGCTTTTTTTCCAGCCCAAACCCTAATCTAAAAATAAAACCCACCCAATAAACCCTTAAAAAAATCTAATACTAATCCCCGAAGATCCACTTACAGTTTTTGAAGACCGGACATCCATCCTCAACGAAGCCGGGAGAAGTCTTCATCCAAGCGGCAAGAAGTCCTCAATGAAGCCGGGAGAAGTCTTCATCCAAGCGGCAAGAAGTTGTCCTCCAGACAGGCAGAAGTCTTCATCTAGACGGCATCTTCTATCTTCATCCTTCTGATGCGGAGCGGCTCCATCTTCAAGACATCCGTTGCGGAGCATCCTCTTCTTTCAACGGCTACTGAAGAATGAAGGTTCCTTTAAGGGACGTCATCCAAGATGGCGTCCCTTGAATTCCGATTGGCTGATAGAATTCAATCAGCCAATCGGAATTAAAGTTGAAAAAATCTGATTCACCTGGAACTAACGCAGATCATAGGATATTCTGCTGTTATACATATAGTAGTAGACCCATGAATCCCTCAAGGACCGTTATCACCATTCAGACTACATCTCTAACTTATCAGTTAGCACAATACCCAACATATGTCCAGGTTCTTACAAATATCGTAAACAAGCTTTTACTCCACAATTACCATATCTTCACCTTTCTATTGATCACCTCATCACAGAGCCCTCTTGCCTTGGAAAGCTCCGCCTCCTCCTCTTCCCCATCCATTTTCAAGTGGCTCTTGCCCGCTGTACTCCTTTACCCAATGCCCCTCTCGCTAACTCAGCTCATCTTATCTGCACCTTAAAATCCCTATGGAATCTTAAAGCTTGTTTAATTAGCCCTGAAATAATCTTCCATCTAGCTAATAATTTCCATTAGTGCTCTTTTGCATTTGACCCATGAGATACCTGAGCTGTAATTACTATTACATAATCTATATTATAGAAAATGAGGTCACACTCACTCAGGCTTTGCGTTATTTCAGACTATATCTCCTTGTGTCTTTATTAAAACTCTCCCACATGGCACACTACATTAGTTGGTCTCACTGTTACGCAATGACAGATAATTGATTTTTTTTCATGCATGTTTTTTTGCTACCAATGTTATCTACTCACGTGTTAATGGGGAGCTTGATAAATATGCATCCATAGTATAAAATCAAATTATGTCAACAATAGGACTACAAATACGATTGTTACATCAAACAGCAATCACAACTGCTATAGAGGCAATGCTTGCTAAAAGAAAAAGGCTTTAGCGATTAAAGGTTTCAATTTCATGTGCATATGGTTCCTGAAAAAATTTACCATCCTCTAGTAGTTATAGGAATATAGGAATAGTAGTTAGTTTGGCTAAAGCAAATAGCTCCATCCACCACTGTAAATGTTTCCCAAAGCTCTACATTAGAAGTTGATAGAGGAAACAAGGACGGATTAAAAGAGAAGAATACAATTGTAAAAAAGTTTCAAATCTACTTCTATGATCAAATTTGCTTTGTTCTCTTCTTATTCTTTGCTACAGAGATACGTAGAAAGGTAGCATGCAGATGCATCAGGCTCTACATGACAGGAAATAGTGCTGCTATCTAGCGCTCTTGCTAATGTATAACATTGTTGCAAAACTGCTGCTATATAGTACCTGCTTTTCAAAAAAGGATAACGAACAAACAAAGTAACTTTGATAATAGAAGTACAGTATATTGAAAAGTAGTAAAATTGTATGTTCTATCAGAATCATGAAAGACAAATGTGGGGTTTGTGCTACAAAACCATACAGAGTATAGCTGGGTGGCAACGATTACAATATATATTGGGCATATTTCTCCCTTTGTCTCCTTATTTTATCTGAGGGTTGTTCTTACAGAATACTTTGGGGGAGATTTATCAAGCAGCCGATGCTGCTTGCTCCGCCCGATGTTTCTGGCTCGCCGGAAACGTAAGTTAAGAAGCAGTGGTCGTAAGACCGCTGCTCCTTAACTCATCCGACACCTCTGAGGTGGCAGACTGTAATTATCCCAATCAGATATACGATCAGGATGATTGACACCCCCTGCTAGTGGCCGATTGGCGGCGAATGTGCAGGGGGCGGCATTGCACAAGCATTTCACCAGAACTGCTAGTGCAATGATAAATGCCGACAGCGTATTTAGCATTTAGCGACGTTGGGCGGACATGATACGCTACAGCGAATCATGTCCGCTCGACCTATATTAAATCGGCCCCTATGAATTGATTGTACATTTAATAAGGTTTGCTGATATTTATATTTCCAGAAGGATATAAATAAACTAAAAACTGGCCAAAGGAAAGCTACTAAAATGGTACATGGTCTAAAATGTAAAAAGAAAGACTCTATGATATAAATATGTATAGTTTAGAGGAGAGAAGGAAACGAGGTAACTAGATAGAAACCTTAAGGGGACTTAAGAAAGTGGAAGCTGAAAGCATTTTCCACAAAAAAAGAAATAACAAAACATGTGAAGAAGAGAAATGTAGGGAAGCGTTTTTTCCTCTCACAGAAACGGTGGTGGATTTATGGATAAAGATGGTGGGGGGGGGGCAGAGGCAACTTCTGAAGTGGCAGGATGCGTCTAATTAAAGCTCCTCGCTCCAGTTTACTTTTTTCCAGTTATTTTTTATAAATATATATTGCCAATAAGGTATAACATATACCCAGAAATAGATATTTACTATATTTAAATAACAGAATACAGGAGTTGATTTATTTCGACTGCTGCCCAGCCTATGTTTTTCAGAAAAAGCCTCGCAACCCAGTGACTTGGACTGCCACACAAACCGACCCCTTAATACAGGGTTAAGGAGTACTTTGAGACCCTTCTAAATATACTAATTGCTAGTGAAATGATTTTGTTGATGGCAATGGAGATACCAATAGACTTCAGTATTGTGTCACTTTGTGTCCTTCTTGGCTTTCCTTAGCAATAACTATATATTAACCCCTAAACCTAACCCTAACCCAAACGTAACCCTAACACTAACGTAACCCTAACCCTAACATAACCCTAACACCCCCTAACTTTAACATAATTAAAATAGAGCTAAATTAAACGTACAATTATTAACTAAATAAACCGATTAACCCCTTAATCGCCAGCCCCCCGACTTCGCAACAACCTAAATTAAGCTATTAACCCCTACCCCTAAACCTAACCATACCCCTAAACCTAACCCTAACTCTAACTTCCCCTAACTTTAACATAATTAAAATAGAGCTACATTAAATTTACAATTATTAACTAAATAATTCCTATTTAAAACTAAATACATACTTACCTGTGAAATAAAACCTAAGCTAGCTACAGTATAACTAATAGTTATATTGTAGCTAGCTTAGGTTTTCTTTTTATTTCACAGGTAAGTTTGTATTTATTTTAACTAGGTAGACTAGTTAGTAAATAGTTATTAACTATTTACTAACTACCTAGTTAAAATAAATACAAACTTACCTGTGAAATAAAACCTAAGCTACCTTACACTAAAACCTAAAATTACAAAAAATAAAAATACCTACCATTACAAAAAAAAAACAACTAAGTTATCCAAAATAATAAAAATGATTCCTATTCTAATAGCCTTTAAAAAAAAACAAAAAAACACCCCAAAATAAAAAAGCCTAATCTAAAATAAACTACCAAGGGCCCTTAAAAGGGCCTTTTGTAGGGCATTTCCCTAAGTTAAACAGCTCTTTTGCTACAAAAAACAAACACCCCCTAACAGTATACAAACCCCCACCCCACCAAACTACCAAGGGCATTTTGGGGGCCCTTAAAAGGGCCTTTTGTAGGGCATTGCCCTAAAGATAATAGCTCTTTTCCTACACCCCCTAAAAAAATACATTACACAAAATAACAAATTATCAAAAATATTAAAAATTATTCCTATTCTAATACCCATTAAAAAAAAAAAAAACACTCCAAAATAAAAAAACCTAATCTAGAATAAACTACCAATGGCCCTTAAAAGGGCCTTTTGTAGGGCATTTCTCTAAAGATATCAGCTCTTTTTCTGAAAAAATAAAATAAAATACAAATACCCACTAACATTACAAACCCCCACCCCCACCCCCAAACCCACAAAATAAAAAACTATCTAAAAAACCTAATCTACCCATTGCCCTGAAAAGGGCATTTGTATGGGCATTGGCCTTAAAAGGACATTTAGCTCTTTTACTGCCCAAACCCTAAACTAAAAATAAAACCCACCCAAAAAACCCTTAAAAAAATCAAACACTAATCCCAAGACGATCCACTTACAGTTTTTGAAGTTCCACTTGAACGATCTTCATCCCGGAATAGCAGTCCTCATCCAGGCGGCGAGAAGTCCATCCAGATGGCATCTTTAATCTTCATCCCAGCGTAGAAGTCCTCATCCAAGCGTCGAGAAGTCTTCATCCAGATGGCCTCTTCAATCTTCATCCAGGCGGCATCTTCTATCTTGATCCCGGCAGCGCGGAGCGGGTCCATCCGGAAGACATCCAGCGCAGAGCTTCCTCTTTATACGGTCGCTGCCGTACACTGAATCTTCAATGCAAGATACGCGATTCAAAAATGGTTCTCATTCTATTGGCTGATTCAAATCTTTCAGCCAATAGGAATATAAGGGACACCATTTTGAATCGCATACCTTGCATTGAAGATTCAGTATATGGCAGTGACTGTATGAAGAGGATGCTCTGCGCCGGATACCTTCAGAATGGACCCAGTCCGCGCCACCGGGATCAAGATAGAAGATGCCGCCTGGATGAAGATTGAAGAGGCCGCCTGGATGAAAACTTCTCGCCGCTTGGATGAGGACTTCTCCACCGGGATGAAGATTGAAGAGGCCGCCTAGATGAAGACTTCTCGCCGCCTGGATGAGGACTTCTCCGAGATGAAGATCGTTTAAGCGGGACTTCAAAAACTGTAAGTGGATCGTCTTGGGGTTAGTGCTGTTAGTTTTTTTTTAAGGGTTTTTTGGGTGTTTTTTTTTTTTAGTTTAGGGTTTGGGCAGTAAAAGAGCTAAATGCCCTTTTAAGGGCAATGTCCATCCAAATGCCCTTTTCAGGGCAATGGGTAGCTTAGGTTTTTTTTAGAGTTAGGTTTTTATTTTGGGGGGTTGGTTGGGTGGTGGGTTTTACTGTTGGGGGGTCTTTGTATATTTTTTTTACAGGTAAAAGAGATGTTTAACTTAGGGCAATGCCCTACAAAAGGCCCTTTTATTGTTTATTGTAGGCTAGGGTTTTTTATTTTTGGTGGGCTTTTTTATTTTTATAGGGCTATTAGATTAGGTGTAATTCTTTTTTATTTTTGATAATTTTGTTTGTTATTTTTTGTACTTTAGTGTTCTTTATTTTTTTAATTTAGTCTCTTTTTTTTGTAATTAGATACTTTGTAATTTTAACAGTAGTGTTAGGGTTTTTTAATGTGTAGTTTAGTTTAATTTAATTGGTAGTTTAATTTTAGTTTAATAGTTATATTAGTTTAATTGTTAGTTTAAACTTAGTTTTTTAATTTGAGTTTAGGGGCTAATAGTTTAGTTTAGTATATTTCGTTGTGGGGGGCTTTCAGTTTCGGGGTTAATAGGTTTATTATATTGGTGGTGGTGTAGGGCTTAATAACTTTAGTATAGAGGGGGTGATGTGGGCGGATGGCAGATTAGGGGTTCATTATATTTAAATAGTGTTTGCGATGCGGGAGGGTGGCAGTTTAGGGGTTAATAAGTTTATTATAGTGGTGACGATGTCAGGGAGTTGGGGAATAGGGGTAAATATATTTTTAGAGTGGCGACGATATCGGGAACAGCAGATTAGGGGTTAATACATTTATTATAGTATTTGCGATGCGCGAGGGCCTTGGTTTGGGGTTAATAGGTAGTTTATGGGTGTAAGACATTAGTTATGAGTTTTATGTTACAGCTTTGTAGCGTAAAACTCATAACTACTGACTTTAGAGGGCGTTACAGATCTTGACATTTTAGAGTGTAACGCTCGCTTTTTAGCCTCACCGCAAAACTCATAATACTAGCGCTATGGGAATCCCATTAAAAAAAACGCAATTTTTACTAGTGCGGTACTGACATTGCTTAAATGACCATATTTTCAGCGTTAAAAGACAAACGCACAAACTTGTAATCTTGCTGACTGTTTTTTTCATAGTTTTTTTTTTCTATCTATTATTATGACAATTTTTTTTTTAAAGAAAACATAATTTATTGTTTCGGTTTTGAGCCTCATGTTGCAGGTATGCTTGTAGCACTGTCTCTGTCAACAAAGGGTTACATGGCATTTAGGCCCACGTGCTTGTTGGCTGCTTTAAAACATAAGGTATCTTCCCAAATTATTTTTTATGTTGATGTATATACATATTACTTAAATGCAGATAAAATATGTAAAAAGAAAATCAATAAAATGTTAAAGCATTTTCTTAATGCATGGTTTCCTGTATATAGGTATGTGTTTAACCCCTGAATCAACTCAAGAGCAGCAATGCACTACTGGGATCTAGCTGAACTTTTATGATGAGACAATGACAAGAGGCATGTGTGTAGCCACCAATCACCAGCAACTCCTAGTAATGCATTGCTGCGCTTGAGCCTACCTAAGTATGATTTTCAACAAAAGATACCACCAGAAATAAATGTAAAACTCTCTTAAAATTGCACTCTCTATTTTTACCATGAAAATTTAATTTTGACTTTCATACGCCAAAATTACTTTTTTTTTTTTCTCTCTAGCTGATTTTAATAATATTGTTTCAGTTCTGGAACTGGACAATAAATGAAAACTTAACTATCATAAAATGTGAGCAAAACACAATACGTTAGGCATTCCAGGGCCCCATAAAAATAAAACATGTCCCTTCATGTAATAGCAACCTCCAGTGCCTGAGAAAATACAAGAATGTTTGCTTCAAAAAATAATGTATCTTAGTTCTCAAGGCAAACAGAAATTTACTATGAAAACATTTTCTTGTTTCCTAAGTTTTATTAGTCACTCATGAATCTGTCTAGATAAAAATAATTTTGTCCCTGAAAAAAGCTGAATGGAAATATTTTATTTTTCAGGCAAAGCTCACAAAATAGAGTATAGATTTCAGCTGATTCGTTAAAGAGACATTAAACGATTTAAGAGTTTAAAATAAAATTCTCAATTATGCATTGAAAAACCACTTTGCAATATATTTTGATTATTTATTTTGCTCCCTTTTCCTGTAATTTAAAGGGACAGTCTATTCCAGAATGTTTATTGTTTAAAAAGATAGATAATCCCTTAATTACCCATTCCCCGGTTTTGTATAACCAACACTCAGGTAGATTATGAGTTGTGTGCTATAGAGGGTTCAAAACAAACGCAACAAAAGTTGTGTTATTTCTCCCTCCATAGCACTGCCATTACGAGCTTTAGAAAAGCTGCCTTGTGCGTGCAATATGGTTGGGTTGAGCTCCATACCGCACAAAATACAAACCCTGCTTTGACGTGCTCGTGCACGCTTTCCCCATAGACATCAAAAAAATTACACCTGCGATCGCGGAATGAAAAGCTCTGTAACGCAGCCCCGTTGATGTCTATGGGGAAAAAAGTTACATTTAAACCTAACACCATGACATAAACCCTGAGTCTAAACACCCCTAATCTGCTACCCCTGACATCGCTGACACCTACATAATGTTATTAACCCCTAATCTGTCGCTCCAGATATCGCCGACACCTAAATAAATCTATTAACCCCTAATCTACCGCTCCTGATTTCGCCACCACTATACTAAAGTTATTAACCCCTAATCCCCCGCATCCCAACATCACCCAAACTATATATTAACCCCTATTTCTGCCGCTCCCCGACATCACTGCCACTCAATAAAGTTATTAACCCCTAAACCTCTGGCCTCCCACATCACAACAACCTAAATTAAACTATTAACCCCTAAACCACCAGCCCCCCACATCGCAACAACCTAAATTCAACTATTAACCCCTAAACATAACCCTAAACCTATCCGGAACTCTAACCATAACCCTAAACCCTAACCCTAACACCCCCTAACTTTAACATAATTAAAATAGAGCTAAATTAAAGTTACAATTATTAACTAAATAATACCTATTTAAAACTAAATACAAACTTACCTGTGAAATAAAACCTAATTTAGCTACAATATAACTAATAGTTATATTGTAGCTAGCTTAGGTTTTATTTTTATTTCACAGGTAAGTTTGTATTTATTTTAACTAGGTAGACTAGTTAGTAAATAGTTATTAACTATTTACTAACTACCTAGTTAAAATAAATACAAACTTACCTGTGAAATAAAACCTAAGCTGCCTTACACTAAAACCTAACATTACAAAAATAAAAAACCTACCATTACAAAAAATAAAAAACACTAAAATTACAAAAAATAAAAAACCTACCATTAGGGCCTTTTGTAGGGCATTTAGGAAATCAGCTCTTTTTCTAAAAAATAAAAACAAACACCCAACCCCCAAACCCAAAAAATAAAAAACCTAATTAAAAAAAAATAATCTACCCATTGCCCTGAAAAGGGCATGTGTATGGGCATTGCCCTTAAAATGGCATTCAGCTCTTTTAAGATAGAAAAAAAAAAAAAACCTTAAAAAAACCTAACACTAACCCCTCTTTAGGTAATCACAGTTGCTGAAGTCAGGCTTGAATGATCTTCATTCCAGCGGCTCCATCTTCATCCAGACGGATCCATCTTCATCCATCATGGGACCGGCATCTTCTTCATCCCTGCGGAGGCGGAGCGGTGGTACCATTGCATTCCTATTGACTGAAAAATTTAAATCAGCCAATAGGAATTAGAGCTGCTAAAATCCTATTGGCTGTTCATATCAGCCAATAGGATGAGAGCTACTGAAATTCTATTCGCTGATTTGAATAGCCAATAGAATTTCAGTAGCTCTCAACCTATTGGCTGATATGAACAGCCAATAGGATTTAAGTAACTCTCATCCTATTGGCTGATTTGAATTTGCAAAATCAAATCAGCCAATAGGAATGCAAGGGACGCCATTTTGAAAAGGCTCCCTTGCACTGAAGATTCAGTATACGGCGGCGACAGTATGAAGAGGATGCTCAGCACCGGATGTCTTCAGGATGGACTGCTCCACGCCGCCGGGATGAATATAGTGTCAGGTTAGGTGAAGTCCCGAATCAGAACCGAATGCTAGAATGATAATTAACAACACACTAGCACACTTAGTATAAACCAGGACCTGACCCCACGACAGCCTCTCTGGGAAAGAATAATACTTGAATTACATGAGTAACATGTTACCTTGTAATACCACAAAGATGCTTGATTGAAGATAAGGGGTCAGGATTAAACCTAGTCAGGCAGGCAAGCATTTGGCAACGTAAGATCCAGCAACAAGGTAGATTCAGATTAGAGAGGGATTATCTGAGACGTGGTCAAGTAAGCAAAATTCGTTAACAGTATATCAGGCAGTAACGTATAATCAGGTTTGAAAGGGTTAAACAGAGACGTGGTCAAGCAAGCAAAGTTTGTTAACAGTAAATCAGGCAGCAAAGTATCCTCAGGTTTGAAGGGGTTAAACAGAGACGTGGTCAGGCAAGCAAAGTTTGTTGACAGTAAATCAGGCAGCAAAGTATCCTCGGGTTTGAAAGGGTTAACCAGAGACGTGGTCAGGCTAGCAAAGTTTGTTAACAGTAAATCAGGCAGCGAAGTATCCTCAGGTTTGAAGGGGTTAAACAGAGACGTGGTCAGGCTAGCAAAGTTTGTTAACAGTAAATCAGGCAGCAAAGTATCCTCAGGTTTGAAGGGGTTAAACAGAGACGTGGTCAGGCTAGCAAAGTTTGTTAACAGTAAATCAGGCAGCAAAGTATCCTCAGGTTTTAAAGGGTTAAACAGAGACGTGGTCAGGCTAGCAAAGTTTGTTAACAGTAAATCAGGCAGCAAAGTATCCTCAGGTTTGAAAGGGTTAAACAGAGACGTGGTCAGGCTAGCAAAGTTTGTTAACAGTAAATCAGGCAGCAAAGTATCCTCAGGTTTGAAGGGGTTAAACGGAGACGTGGTCAGGCTAGCAAAGTTTGTTAACAGTAAATCAGGCAGCAAAGTATCCTCAGGTTTGAAGGGGTTAAGCAGAGACGTGGTCAGGCAAGCAAAGTTTGTTAACAGAATATCAGGCAACAAAGTATCAAAATGAGTACTCACAAAGCCACAGCAAGGAAAAAACAAACAGGCATCAGGTGAAGGACAGGCCGGAATATGAACCCAGAATGATTTCAGCAGAATGGGACAGATTCAGGGAGCGTGTCAGCAGAGTGAGATAGCTTCAGAGGCAAAGGATGTTGCTAAGCAATGCAGCAACAGAGCCTCAGAAGAGAGGAGCGTGACAGATAGAAGATGCCACCTGGATGAAGATAGAATATGCCACCTGGATGAAGATAGAAGATGCCATCTGGATGAAGATAGAAGCCGCTGCTTGGATGGATGAAGATCTCCCCGTCTGGATGAATACTTCTCACCGCCTGGATGAGGACTTTGCCGTCTGGATTAGGATGGATGTCCGGACTTCAGAAACTGTAAGTGGATCGTCGGGAGTTAGTGTTAGGTTTTTCAAACTTTTTTGGGTGGGATTTTTTTAGATTACGGTTTGGGCTATCTTAAAAGAGCTAAATGCCCTTTTAAGGGCAATGATAAAGAGCTGAATGCCCTTTTAAGGGCAATGCACATACAAATGCCCTTTTCAGGGCAATGGGTATCTTAGGTTTTGTTTAGAGTTAGGCTTTTTATTTTGGGTGGTTGGTTGGGTGGTGGGTTTTACTGTTGGGGGGGTCTTTGTATTTTTTTACAGGTGAAAGAGCTGTTCAATTTAGGACAATGCCCTACAAAAGGCCCTTTTAAGGGCTATTGGTAGTTATTGTACGCTTGGGCTTTTTTTTTGGGGGGGGGGGTTATGGCTATTAGATTAGGTGTATTTTTTTTTATTTTGGATAATTTTGTTTGTTATTTTTCGTAATTTAGTGCTTGTTATTTTTTTGTAGATTTAATTTTTTTAGTAGGGTTTGGTTTTTTAATTTCTAATTTAGTTTATTTAATTCGTAGTTAGTTTAATTTTAGTTTAATAGTTATGTTAGTTTAATTTATAGTTACATTTTTTTATTATTTTTATTTCACAGGTAGGTTTTTATTTATTTTAAGACAGGGATCTTGTAATTTTAATAAAAAGTTAGGGGGGTGTTAGGTTTAGGGGTTAATAGTTTAATTTAGTTTTTGTCGATGTGGGGGGGTTGTCGGTTTAGGGGTTAATAGGTTTATTTAGTGGCAGTGATGTAGGAGGCCAGAGGTTTAGGGGTTAATAACTTTATTTAGTGGCAGCGATGTCGGGGAGCGGCGGAATAGGGGTTAACATCTTTATTATAGTGTGGGCGATGTTGGGGTGCGGGGGAATAGGGGTTAATAACTTTAGTATAGTGGCGACGATGTTGGGGAGTGGCGGAATAGGGGTTAATAAATTTTATTAGTGGCGGCGATGTCAGGAGCGAGAGATTAGGGGTTAATAACTTTAATATAGTATTTGCGATGCGGGAGGGCCTTGGTTTAGGCGTTAATAGGTAGTTTATGGGTGTTAGTGTACTTTGTAACACTTTAGTTATGAGATTTATGTAACAGTTTTGTTGCATAAAACTCTTAACTACTGGTCTCAGATGGCGGCATGGATCGTGTCGGTATAGGCTCTAACGCAAGCTTTTTAACCTCACCGCAAAACTCGTAATGGCAGTGCTATGGAAATCCCATGAAAGAATGTAATTTTTTCGAGTCCAGGACTGACGTTGCGTTAGAGGCTAAAAGGCGTGCAGTACAGTTATACCATACGGGTAGTGAAGATAAGGAGCACCAGCAGGCAGGATGCACTTAAATTTTTTATTAAGCGTTCAATTGAACATCCTTTAAAAACAGGGAATACATACAAGTGGCAATGTGGGTGGTGTGGAAAACCCTCAAAGGACTGTCCGCTGACGTGTTTCAGCATAAATGGCTGTAATCGTAGCTATAGTCCATAATCACATAAACCTTTAAATACACCTCGGTGCAAAGTGATTGGGTAAAAACATTACCCCGAGTGAGGTCACATATACACACCCACAAATGCCCTAGTTACAATAATAACAACTGAAAGTAAATTTAGTAACATCAATAACGAATTGATAAACATATATTACAAATGCAGAAATCTGTGCAATCATTTGTTACTTACTTTTTTGCTCACTGCTAACTAATACCCTTTGCATAATAAGAAAACCCCTAAACTAGGACCAAGTGCGTTCTGTTTATGATTATAAACAACCCAATTACAGAGTATATATATATATATATATATATATATATTCTTTGTTCACATTCTGAATATTCAGTGGGTTACTTTGTTTACACATCACATAGATATGATATCAATGAGTAGCTATACATATACATCATATCCATTTAAATGTAATAGTGACTGAAAATGTTCTTACTTTTGTAAGGGAATAATTATACCCCTAACCAGTTTGGCTTGCAATATTTCAGATACACAGACCCAGGGTTCTACTCCCAGAAATGTATGATATCATATTCTGATTTTAACCCTTGGGGTACCCTAGTCCTGAGTCTGTGTATCCAAAAGGCCTCTCTTTTTGCCAAAAATGTATCCCTATCACCTCCTCTCTTATTACACTTAAAGGGACAGTAAACACCAGAATGTTTGTTGTTTTAAAATATAGATAATCCCTTAATTACTAATTCCCCAGTTTTGCATAACCAACACAGTTATAATTATACACATTTTACCTCTGTAATTACCTTGTATCTAAGCCTCAGCAGACTGCCCCTTTATTTCAGTTCTTTTGACAGACTTGCATTTTAGCCAATCAGAGCTGACTCCATGGTAAATTCACATGCATGAGCTCAATGCTATCTATATGAAACACATGAACTAATGCCCTCTAGTGGTGAAAAACTATCAAAATGCATTTAGATTAGAGGCGGCCTTCAAGGTCTAAGAAATTAGCATATGAACCTCCTAGGTTTAGCTTTCAACTAAGAATACCAAGAGAACAAAGCAAAATTGGTGATCAAAGTAAATTGGAAAGTTGTTTAAAATTGCATGCCCTATTTAAATCATGAAAGTTTTTTTTGGACTTGACTGTCCCTTTAACCATTTCAATAATTGTCCATTTTAGAGAGTTGGGTTTCTTGTTGTGTATCAATAAAAAGTGCTGTACTAATGGGGTTGTCAGTTTTCCAGCCTTAATATTGGATAAATGCTCACATATTCTGTCCCTAGTCTCTCTTGTGTGAGACCTGTATACTGGACACCACAAATTTCATACGTGAGCAAATACACAGCATAAGTAGTTCTACAGTTCAGACACGAAAAATGTCTGAACTTTTCCCCAGTAACCGTGCTAGCGAAACCTTCTCCTTGCTGTAGACACTCACAAGCTATACACTGTGAGTAGCTGAATTATCAATGGTTTGTGGAAGAACTGAGTTGTGTAGGGGCTACAATGTTGCCTATGCTCACACCCTTTTTGAAAGCATATCTAGAACCCTGGGTCTGTGTATCCGAAAGAATGCAAGCCAAACTGGTTAGGGGTATAATTATTCCCTTACAAAAGTAAGAAACATTTCAGTCTATGTGATGTGTGAACAAAGTAACCCACTGAATATTCAAAATGTGAACGAAGTATATATATATATATATATATATATATATATATACTCTGTAATTGGGTTGTTTATAATCATAAACAGAATGCACTTGGTCCTAGTTTAGGGGTTTTCTTATTATGCAAAGGGTATTAGTTAGCGGTGAGCGAAAAAGTAAGTAACAAATGATAGCACAGATTTCTGCATTTGTAATATATGTTTATCAATCCGCTATTGATGTTACTAAATTTACTTTCAGTTGTTATTATTGTAACTAGGGCATCTGTGGGTGTGTATATGTGACCTCACTCAGGGTAATGTTTTTATCCAATCACTTTGCACCGAGGTGTATTTAAAGGTTTATGTGATTATGGACTATAGCTACGATTACGGCCATTTAGGCTGAAACGCGTCAGCGGACAGTCCTTTGAGGGTTTTCCACACCACCCACATTGCCACTTGTATGTATTCCCTGTTTTTAAAGGATGTTCAATTGAACTCTCAATAAAAGTTTTTAAGTGCATCCTGCCTGCTGGTGCTCCTTATCTTCACTACCCGTATGAGTCTCCAGAAACGGAGGAATGCACAGCAGCTGTTGGGATAATACCCTTGCATGAGTCACTTCCACTCACCTACCTCACAAGCATCTATATCGGCAGAGAAGGAGCAAATAGCCGGAAGCCAGAGATCCTGGATGACATCACACGCCATCGCAGAGTGGACCTAAGAGGGGAACGAAGCAGACCGTAGGTCTTATCTACCTGTATAGCATAGACCCAAGTTTTAAAAGAAGCCGTTTTTTGTTCCCTGTGGACAGGCCACCAATCTTTCAGCAAAGGGATATACCCGGTGACCGGAGCTACGGAGGTAAGGTGAGAGGATGGGGAAGCCCCTATTCTACTCTGACTGCAGTGTCTAGGTAAACACGGAGGCTTTGTATTCACTCACTGACTTTTACTTTATCTGCATAAACAGGTGCTCACATAACCCAGTTTGGAGTACAGTTATACCGCCAAGACTAGTAATGGCTGTGTTACTGTTTTAACGCTGAAATTGCCATTTTTTTCAGCGTTAAAACACGAACGCAAAACTCGTAATCAACCTGACTGTTATTTAAATATTTTTTTTTACCTCTGTGATTAGCTTGTATCTAAGACTCTGCAGACTGCCCCCATATTTAGTATTTTTTTTACAGACTTGCATTTTAGCCAATTAGTCCTGACTTATAAATAACTCCACGGGAGTGAGCACAATGTTATTTATATGGAACACATGAACTAGCGCTATCTATCTGTGAAAAACTGTCAAAATGCACTGAGATAAGGAGGCCTTCAAAGGCTTAGAAATTAGCATATGAGCCTATCTAGGTTTAACTTTGAATAAAGAATATCAAGACAACAAAGCAAATTTGATGATGAAAGTAGATCGGAAAGTTGTTTAAAATTGCATGCCCTATCTGAAGAGACAGGCATAAAACTAGACCGTCCAAACAATGCTGTGTGGAACATAGGAAACTCTAAAAAAAGTTTCCACACAGCTTTGTTTGCACAAACAGAGATAAATAGAAAACTAGTTCAAACATTGCGGCACCAATTACTTTATAGAAATTAAACCTTTACACTAGTATTTTCAATATTTAAACAACTGATATCATTGTAAAATGCATGTACATATTATTCTAGGGCAATCTTTGCTTTGAATACATCCTTATGTCTAGCATATATTTACTGTTTAACATCCCTTTAAGCCTGAAAATTATTTTCAATCTTGAAAACTAAAAGAGCACATGGCAGGCTTCATACGCCCAACCCTGCCACATATCTGTCCTATAATTTGTAGTTTTGTCTTTTTCTGCTGAAGTCAAACAAAGTAGATTTTGTAACACAATTCAAGCAGACTCCGGTCCAAATAGAGCTGTGGGTGATCCCTTCGGTCACTGCCACTGTCACCTCTCTCTACAGTTTCCTTGTATAGCTACACACTGTGCTACCGTATAGGGCTTGATCACATATGCGGCGTAGCCCGCAAAAGCCAACGTCGGCTATTTTTAGACGGATGTAGAGATAACATATTTTACCCGTCGGCCACTGTTTTTACTCCCATAAACTAACATAGAACCGGCGTCACAAGTCGGTATCACATATTCAGCGCAAAGACTTGCGTAGATTTTTTTATTTTAATGTTAAAGGGACATGAAACCCCAAATTTTTCTTTCAGGATTCAGATAGAGAATACAATTTTAAAAAACTTTTCATTTTACTTCTATTATTTAATTTGCTTCCTTCTCTTGTTATTCTTTGCTAAAAGGTTTATCTATGAAAGCTCATGAGAAGCAGAAAACCTAGGTTCTAGCTGCTGATTGGTGGCTGCATATATATACCGATTGTCATTGGCTCACCCATGTGTTCATTTAGAAACCAGTAGTGCATTGCTGCTCCTTCAACAAATGATAGCAAGAGCATAAAACAAATTATATAATAGAAGTAAATTAGAAAGTTGTTTAAAATTGTATTTAAAAAAATGTTTGAGTTTCATGTCCCTTTAAGTTAGTCTTTTTTTATTTTATGTAATTGGGGTTAATTTAGGGGGTGTTAGGTTAGGGGGCTTAGTGATTAGATTAATACTTTGCATTTTGTGGGGATGGTGGTTTAGGGGTTAATAGGTTAATTAGGTAGATTGCGTTGTGGGAGTTGGCGGATTAGGGGTTAATAGTTTGGGGTGTGGCAGTTTATGGGTTAATAGTGTTGATAGGTACTTTACGTTGTGGGGGGATGGTGGATTAGGGTTTAATACATTTATTAGATACTTTGCATTGTGGGGGGAGGGCAGATTAGGGGTTAATATATTTATTAGATACTTTGAATTGTGGGGGGAGGGCGGATTAGGGGTTAATATATTTATTAGGTAGTTTGCGATGTGGGGGTTGGCAGATTAGGGTTTAACAGTTTTAATAGGTAGTTTGCATTGTGAGGGGATGGTGGTTTAGAGGTTAATGCATTTTATTATTATGCATACGAAGAGAGAATCGCTCTACCAGGAACGGACAACAGCTCATTAGCTAGTTCTATGGCGATTTACCACCCAGGAGCAGCCTCTTTTAGACCAGTGTTTTTTTCACAGAGGAAAACTTTCCTGTAGTTTATCAATCTGATCCCGCCAAGTATGGTCGGTCCAGCCCCGAAATACCAGGCAATTCTCATCTGAACAAGGAACATGACAACCCCAGATGATCGTTTCAGCCTCCTATGGGTCTCGTCAGTGAGGTTCAGCCACATTCCTCTAAGCACACTGGGCAAGGAGTCCACACCTGGTTTCCCCCATCACCCAGAGGGAGACTTCCCTAGGGTCATATTAATTTGCATATGAAGAGAGAAGCACTCTACCAGGAATGAACAACAGCTCATCAGCTAGTTCTATGGCGATTTACCACCCAGGAGCAGCCTCATTTAGACCAGTGTGCTTTTCACAGAGGAAAACTTTCCTGAAGCATATCAGTCTGGTCCTGCCAAGTAAGATCAGTCCAGCCCCGAAATACCAGGCAATTCTCCTTTGAACAAGGAACATGACAACCCCAGAAGATCGTTTCGGCCTCCTAAAAGAGGCTAAAAGAGGCTGCTCCTGGGTGGTAAATCACCATAGAACTAGCTGATGAGCTGTTGTTCGTTCCTGGTAGAGCGCTTCTCTCTTCGTATGTACATTATGGTGGATATAGGGGTTTTGGGATGGCGGATATAGGGGTTTTGACGTGTCGGGTTCATTTTTTGGAGGCGGGTTAGACTTTTACGGTGATTAAACTTTTTTTTCTTAGGCGCCGGCAGTACATAAGTATATGATCTGCTGCCGCCGTATATGTGATTCACCCAATGGGGCCTATCTATCAAGCTCCGAATGGAGCTTGATGCCCCGTGTTTCTGGCAAGCCTGCAGGCTCGCCAGAAACAGCAGTTATGAAGCAGCGGTGGGACAGACATCGCCGGAATTCAACCCGATCAAGTACGATCGGGTTGATTGACACCCCCCTGAGTCGAGTCTGCAGGGGGCGGCGTTGCACCAGCAGCTCTTGTGAGCTGCTGGTGCAATGCTGAATACGGAGAGCGTATTGCTCTCCGTATTCAGCGAGGTCTGGTGGACCTGATCCGCACTTTCGGATCAGGTCATCCAGACTTTCTTAAATAGAGGCCAATGTGCGAGGTGAACTTACGGGCGGCATAGGTTTCAGCAGTTGCGCTGAAACCTACGCTGTATATGTAATCTCGCCCATATTGCTAAAGACACATGCATGATCTAGAGCCAAGTTTCAACCAAGAGATCAAGAATTACTTTTCAAAACAGCAGTATAGAAGTACACCAGATTTTCCCCACAGCTCACATTCTGTATGTAGATTGCTGCAGTGCAATAATTCATTTCATGATTAATATTGTGCAAATATAAAACATGACTTAAATGTTCTTTTAAAGTGACATAATACCCAAATGTTGAGACACTTGATGCAACATATATGTAAAAAGCTGACTAGAAAATATCACCTGAACATCTCTATGTAAAAACAAAAGATATTTTACCTCAAATTTCCTCTGTAGCCACATCCCATTGTAAAGGGACCTTAAGCAGCCAATCAGGATACTAGTCCAGGGATTTGCAAGGGACAGTCATGTTATTATCCTCATCAGTATAAGGAAGTTTATTATGAAATCTCATGAGATTTCAGTAAAATCTCCTGAGATCACGGTAAAGCAGAGTGTGATCAATAAAGCTGATTGGCTGTATTTTTTTCCCATTACGCAGCTGACAATAGCTGAAGGATAACTGTCCACCAGAGCAACTTACTATTGTGAGTTGACATTTTTTTGAGGTAAAATATCTTCCTTATTTACAATAGAGATGATTGTGTGATATTTTATCAGCTTTTTAAAGTTATGCTGCATCACTTCAAGTGATTTAGCATTTGGGTATTAATCTATGTCCCTTTAACAAAATATTTTATTTCCAAGCCTGACCTATCTATACAGAGGCTCACCGACAAGCAGGTAAGACAGACCATTACTTCATATTCCCTTGAACTGCCTGCGTCTGCATTGCCAACTCATCTCTTTGCCAATGAGCTTGGAAAGTGCTTCAAAATCTTGGTAGGAATTCTTCAGATCCCAGACCTGAGTGGTCAAACACATTGGAACACAACAGTGAAATCCATAAGGGCTAAACTGGCTGCCCACTGACAGGCCATTAATTCTGTTACATGCTAAGTGATGCAGATCATATCTCTGACTCATTTGGGCCCTGTGTAAAGGTTCACTCCTACTTTCAGCATAAGTGGAGATTGTGAAAAGGCAACAGTTAGTTCTTTCCTTTCTGCTTGCCTGCGGTAGGCCATTTTTCATTAACAGCCAGAAATGGTTTCAGTTCTTAGTAGATGGTTTGGCAGCAGAAAGAGCAGCAGATTTATTCCTCCTGTGGGCATGCAGATTTTGTGTCCATGCTGCATTTATTCTCAATGGAAAATTTTACTAAAATATAAAATGATGAGCAACATAAATATTTAGTATATTAGCTTGCTTACAGTGATTCTGAAATCATATTAAAGGGACAGTCAACACCAAAATTGTTATCATTAAAAAAAGATAGATAACGCCTTTACTACCAATTCCCCAGCTTTGCACAACCAACATTGTTATATTAATATCGTTTATAACATTTAAACCTCTAAATTTCTGCCTGTTTCTGCCTGTAGCCACTATAGACAGCCTCTTAATCACATGCTTTTGTATTTGCTTTTTACAACAGGAGACTGCTAGTTCATGTGGGCCATATAGATATTATAGATAACATTGAGCTCATGCCCGTTATGTTATTTATGAGTTAGCACAACACAGAACTAACTGGCTAAAATGCAAGTCAATAGTTAATAAATATAAAATGTCATGTGATCACAGGGGGCTGTCAGAAGATAAGCTAAGATACAAGGTAATCACAGAGGTAATTTCTTCCAAGCACACAGACAGTGCTATCAGCTGCAGGCTGGATGTTTGACAGTAACACAGCTAACTGATCTCCAGAATGCTGGAATGCTCTGGTCTCCAAATTCTCCGCCCACAGTGGAAACAATTGCTAGAGTGCAAAATAGTACACGTAGGGTTGCCAGCTGTGCGCTATAAAAATACCGGACAACCTATAGGTGACTAGACACGGGTTGTAGCTGGGTTCACACAATGTCCCCACAAAAGCTCAACCTTAGGCCCCACCCTTGATCCCATCACATATATTTTTCACAACTAAGCAGTCATTTTATCCCCCTAGTTGCCAGTAACACATGTACGTAGTAGTGATGTGACCCCTTTGGCTACCAGAAGTAAACACTCAGCAATGATTGAACAAACCCCATGTTTGCCTGTAACACATATAATAGAAAATGCACAGTGTAACTTCTTTTTGAGCCTAGAAGGCCCTTTACATTTAGCTGACAGGGGTTTTTAAGTGTCCAGTATTTTAGTACAGATTGTACTGGACAGCCTGCTTAAATACCGGACACCCTATTTGTATGGTTCAGATCAGCTATAATTAATATAAATTGATACGGACATAAAGGCTTCTAAATGTGGGGAATATACTATTAAGCAATGACAGACCTAGCACCTGTAGTTTCTTAGCTACACTGCACAATTACATATGCTAATTAGTATGGCTGGTAACCCCAGAGGTAATCACATGACATGATCCTGAGACTCAGCCATAGCTCTGTAGATATTACCAGACCAAAGCAGTTCATGACATTTTAATAATCTATTCCCAACATATAAGCACTGGAAACTCAGGATTTATAATGGGAGTTTTGTTAGAACTTAAAGGGACAGTAAACACCTTGTAATTAGGAGACATTTCTGTTACTGTCCTATAGAATAACATATCAGCCAAGTGTAAACATTTGTTTATCAAAATAAAATCCTGTTTACTGCAATTGGTTTTCAATAGAAAAACTGCACCCAATACTCACCTTATTTGGAGGAGCCAAATAAGTTTGTGTCGGCAGACAACAAGGCTAAACATTGCCATTAAAGGGACAGTCAAGTATAAATGAAACTTTCATTATTCAGATAGGACTTTTAATTTTAATTGACTTTCCAATTTACTTTTATCATCAAATTTGCTTTTTTCTCTTGGTATTCTTAGTTTAAACTAAACATAGGTAGGCTCATATGCTAATTTCTAAGCCTTTGAGGGCTGCCTCTTATCACATGCTTTTTAAATCTCTTTTCAACACAAAGAGACAGAAAGTACACGTGGACCATATAGATAACACTGTGTTCAGGCACAGAAAGTTATTTAAGATCTAGCACAATACAATGCTAAATTTAAGACAATAGATCATAAACAGTCACAGTCATGTGATCAGGGGGCTGGAAGAAGGTTCCTAGATACAATGTAATCACAGAGGTAAAAAGTATATTAATATAACTGTGTTGGTTATGCAAAACTGGGGAATGAGTAATAAAGGGATTATCTATCTTTTAAAACAATAACAATTCTATGGTTGACTGTCCATTTAAGTTAGCATAAACTGAATTGTTTTGCAGTTGTTATCTATTAAAGCCAATTAGGAAAATATTTGTTGCAGTTAGCTCTGAAAAGTCAGCAGGATGCAGTTCCAACTCAATGTACAATTTTCAGAGCTAATTACATGAAAAGGGGAAAAATAAATAATGAGTATATTCCGAAGTTGTTTTATTATTCATAATTAAATATCTTATGTTAAAGCTACACTAATAACAGGTTAAACTGACAGTCATGGTATAATGTGATGCCTGGTTGTCATGGTAACAGTCTTAGGGGAGTGGCTTATGTTATTCAGCAGTTATGTCACAAAACCAACTGACAACACAAAGCAACCACCCTCATATCTGCTGCTAATTTTACTAGAGTTGCCAAACTGATCCTGCTGAGCTTCAGTATTGACTGGGCTAGACTTTACAACTATAGCTCTGTATATGTGCTGGTGAGAAGAACAGTGACTACCTCCAACACAATGCAAATGCCATCCGGTGGGAGCTGCAGGTATGAACACCAATTACTACAGGTAGTGTTACCATGATCACCCCAACTCAGTAACTGAATAATGCTATATACACTGTAAAATAATACAGATAAATTACAGAAGTAATAGATTAAACTTTGTAGCTTCCTATGGGCACCAGTACTCTGAGACAAAACATAGCATACAAACCTTACATAATAATAATCAATATTATCTTCACACCTTTATTTAACAATAAATATAATTTATTAAATATAATATAATAAATATAATATTTATAAATATATTTTTTTAAACATATTATAGCATTATAAGTATTATAGCCGTAGGACACACCAATGCCTTTCTGGGCTTCCTCTACATATTTTTATAAGACTTGCAGCTGGCAGTAAAGGCTTTAAACCAGCTTTTAGGATGGTAAGAATTACTGCATCATTAGTCTGCAAATGCTCTAAAGCAAGGACTTCTAGTAAAGGCCTAGAATATAAACCCCAATGCATGGGTCTGCAATTTATACGCTGCACACTCACTCGTACTGGGACCCTCATTAAACACTGTACTGTAAGGTGCAGCATCTGATGCAGCTGGTTTTTTCTGCTTGAGGATGAAGAAAAAGCAACTGGGGATCTGAAATAAATTCAGATCAAACTGATGCGCATCTGGCCAGCAGTATTCATTCTGATGCCAGATGTCATCACGCTGCAAACCAACTGGTGCTGGGAACCTAATGACACACTGTACTGTAAGGTGCAGCATCTGATGCTGCTGTTTGTTCTGCTTGACCCAGATGAAGAAAAGACAACTGGCAATCTGAAATAAATTCAGATCAGACTGATGCGCATCTGGCCAGCAGTATACGTGCTGATGGCAGATGTCCTCACGCTGCAAACTCACTGGTGCCGGGTACCTCATGAAACACTGTACTGTAAGGTGCAGCATCTGATGCAGCTGTTTGTTCTGCTTGACCCGGATGAAGAAAAGACAACTGGCGATCTGAAATAAATTCAGATCAGACTGATGCCCATCTGGCCAGCAGTATACGTGCTGATGACAGATTTCCTTCAAGGATTTTTATATTACTAAACTGTAAGTATCCAAGGTAAGATTTTCTAAGATTAAAAAGTTTATAAGCTCTTTGAGAAAGACATCCCATTACCACATTAGATTGTAAATACAGATCCTGCTCCAAGAGCCTACAGACATGTGCAGTGAGGTCAGATCATTTCTCACATTTCTGTCACGCTTTTTCTTTACTTTCCCATTTCATAGAAATCTTTAGCTATAATTTGGTTCTGTATGTTTAAAGCTTTCTGTACTTTTCAAGGCTTATTGCTATAAGATATACAAATCAACTCTGTGACACTAGAACTTGAATCATAACAACAGCAATAAAGCATTATTACACTTACACTGCTATACTTTGAATAAATTGATATTAAATCAAATTGAAAGGCTAAAATCCATTCTTACTGCACATATCTGTCTAATGTAATAATGTTAAGGATTTTGGTGAAGAGAATACAATGATATGATTAATATGTTTGCACTTATATCCTCAATGCAATGCCTTGACGTAGGGACACCAATAAGCACCTTGCAGCTGGTTTACAATTTTATCTGAGAACTGCAGCAACCTGGAACAAGGAGTACTATATCTGTGAAACTAAACTTGAATGTCTACAGTCACTGTGGGACAAGTACTACTGTTGGATTTTTGAAGCAGAGAGTCCTAGTGAAGCACAGGATTTGATAGGTCATGGGATGGTCCTGTATTTTATACCTCAGATTAGAAATTGAAAAAAAAAACTGCATTATAAGGTACAGTGTGTCATGCACCTATGTTCTTGCATTGGATGAAAAATCCTTACAAGATGTGCATAGACTGATTCATATTTGGCAAGCAGTATAACGAAGACTGGAATACTCTATGGCAGTGGCAGGAAGATTGAAGATTTCAGAGGGACTAGTGTTATGTCACATGCTGAGTGCAGTCTTACATCAGGGATTTCTTTTATTTCTCTACACTGTAAGTACCCAGAGGTAAGTTCTCCTTAAATACAAGAATGTAAGGTCTTTGAGCAAAGCACTGAAACACTAGATTGTAAGCTCCTTGGAACAGGGTCTGCACTTACACCAATGGAAATCCTTTGGAGCAGGGACTCCCATTGTACCAAATAAATGTATTGTTGTTAATAGAGTGAGATAAACCCTCCATTTAATTAGTTCAGCAAGGAATAAATATACAATGCATAGAATATACAAATTATCCCACAGAGTACTACTAATTCAAAATGCATTTTAATATGGCACCCCTTATCCTTCTGTCAGTTTAAACCAGTAGTATAGCAAACTGTGAAATACATGAGGCTTAAATGACACAGCATCAACCATAGGCAGCCTGTTTCGCTACTTTGGGACTCTTTCTCACTCAAGTCATTATGGTTGATGCTGATGTCCTCGAGCATTCCACCCTTTGCTACGGGGCTGCCCATTATATTGAAATGGATTTTGAATTGTAAGTGTTGCAATTTTGCACAGATAAGTACATTTATTTTTGCTAGGATTAATACAATGGAGGAATGAGCCCCAAATGGGCCAAACAGGCTGTCTATGGTTGGTGCTGCTGTTCTGCTCAAGCATTAATTTCACACTTTGTAAGTGTGGTTACGAAAATTAATGTAATCATCAGCAAAACTGGCATATAGCCGTAAACTTAAAATCAATGCTTGAGTCAAATAACATAGCACCTACATCATACTGAAGAGCCCCAACGAGGGCGAAACAACCTGCCTATAGTGAAAAAACACTTTGAAGTATTACAATATATTATTCCCCTGCAAGACACCACTCTTTTTGTACTGGGTTTGTATGTAAGCAGAACTATTACAGAATAATAAGGCTTCCATATATCATAAGATTCAAAATTTTGCCTGATTGCCAAGTGCCCTTGACATAGTAAAAGTGTTCCTACCTAAAACTATTAAATGGTCAGATGTTCTGCACATATCTGCAATAAATATGTTTGTATATTTAAATATGACACAAAAAATATCTCTTAATGATAGCAGCAACTGGATCACCCAAATCACCCAGCAGCAACTGGATCACCCTGGATCACCTGAAAACCTCTAGCAGTTTAATTCAGTGCAGGCCTCCATTTACCAAGTTGCCTACAAGCTCATCATACTGTAACACACCTAGTAAAGAAGGCTTATTTACAGTATACTGAGAACTTGAAAAACAGCCCTATTAAAACTTAGAAATCAGCTATTCAGATATTTTAAATTGCTCTTTTATCTGGTGTCAGATCAAAGTAATTGCCAAAGAAAGAGGATAACTACATTATTTGTTTACAAACTGAATAATAAAGTATGCATTTTTGCACATGTCTAGTAAATTCTTTGCCTTGATAAAAAAATATGAGAGCATTTATTGTTAAATGTTTGCAGTACACTACAGGTTACATCATATGGGACCTACTAAAGGGATATAAAACCCATTTTTGTTCTTTCCGGTTTCAGATAGAATATTACAGGCAATTTTAAATGATTTTCCAATTTACTCCTATTATCAAATGTGCTTAATTCCCTTGATATACGTTGCTGAATTTACAAAACATATCAACATTTAAAAGTACAGTTACAATCATAATAACACTATCTGATACAAAAATATTAAATAAAAATATTGCATTAAAAAGTTATAAGGGCTAAAAGATATGAGGTCTCAGGTGTTCTATATAAAAAAAAAAGATGGCAAAGGGCTTTAACATAGAGATACTGTACATGCATACACATGGCTAAATATGTATATGTATGTATATGTGTGTACATATGTATTTATATTTGTATATATGTATTTACAGAATATAAACACTTAAATACATATTTGCATACAAAGAGAGAAGCGCTCTACCAGGAACGAACAACAGCTCAGTGGCTTGTTCTATGGCGATTTACCACCCGGAAGCAGCCTCTTTTAGACCAGTGTGCTTTTCACAGAAGAAAACTTTCCTGAAGTATATCAGTCTGATCCCGCCAAGTAAGGTCAGTCCAGCCCCGAAATACCAGGCAATTCTCCTCTGAACAAGGAACATGACAACCCCAGACGATCGTTTCGGCCTCCTATGGGCCTCGTCAGTGAGGTGCAGCCACATTCCTCTAAGCACACTGGGCAAGGAGTCCACGTCTGGTTTCCCCCATCACCCATAGGGAGACTTCCCCAGGGTCATAATAATTTGCATACAAAGAGAGAAGCGCTCTACCAGGAACGAACAACAGCTCAGTGGCTTGTTCTATGGCGATTTACCACCCGGAAGCAGCCTCTTTTAGACCAGTGTGCTTTTCACAGAAGAAAACTTTCCTGAAGTATATCAGTCTGATCCCGCCAAGTAAGGTCAGTCCAGCCCCGAAATACCAGGCAATTCTCCTCTGAACAAGGAACATGACAACCCCAGACGATCGTTTCGGCCTCCTATGGGCCTCGTCAGTGAGGTGCAGCCACATTCCTCTAAGCACACTGGGCAAGGAGTCCACGTCTGGTTTCCCCCATCACCCATAGGGAGACTTCCCCAGGGTCATAATAATTTGCATACAAAGAGAGAAGCGCTCTACCAGGAACGAACAACAGCTCAGTGGCTTGTTCTATGGTGATTTACCACCCGGAAGCAGCCTCTTTTAGACCAGTGTGCTTTTCACAGAAGAAAACTTTCCTGAAGTATATCAGTCTGATCCCGCCAAGTAAGGTCAGTCCAGCCCCGAAATACCAGGCAATTCTCCTCTGAACAAGGAACATGACAACCCCAGACGATCGTTTCGGCCTCCTATGGGCCTCGTCAGTGAGGTGCAGCCACATTCCTCTAAGCACACTGGGCAAGGAGTCCACGTCTGGTTTCCCCCATCACCCATAGGGAGACTTCCCCAGGGTCATAATAATTTGCATACAAAGAGAGAAGCGCTCTACCAGGAACGAACAACAGCTCAGTGGCTTGTTCTATGGCGATTTACCACCCGGAAGCAGCCTCTTTTAGACCAGTGTGCTTTTCACAGAAGAAAACTTTCCTGAAGTATATCAGTCTGATCCCGCCAAGTAAGGTCAGTCCAGCCCCGAAATACCAGGCAATTCTCCTCTGAACAAGGAACATGACAACCCCAGACGATCGTTTCGGCCTCCTATGGGCCTCGTCAGTGAGGTGCAGCCACATTCCTCTAAGCACACTGGGCAAGGAGTCCACGTCTGGTTTCCCCCATCACCCATAGGGAGACTTCCCCAGGGTCATAATAATTTGCATACAAAGAGAGAAGCGCTCTACCAGGAACGAACAACAGCTCAGTGGCTTGTTCTATGGCGATTTACCACCCGGAAGCAGCCTCTTTTAGACCAGTGTGCTTTTCACAGAAGAAAACTTTCCTGAAGTATATCAGTCTGATCCCGCCAAGTAAGGTCAGTCCAGCCCCGAAATACCAGGCAATTCTCCTCTTGTTCCTTGTTCAGAGGAGAATTGCCTGGTATTTCGGGGCTGGACTGACCTTACTTGGCGGGATCAGACTGATATACTTCAGGAAAGTTTTCTTCTGTGAAAAGCACACTGGTCTAAAAGAGGCTGCTTCCGGGTGGTAAATCGCCATAGAACAAGCCACTGAGCTGTTGTTCGTTCCTGGTAGAGCGCTTCTCTCTTTGTATGCAAATTATTATGACCCTGGGGAAGTCTCCCTATGGGTGATGGGGGAAACCAGACGTGGACTCCTTGCCCAGTGTGCTTAGAGGAATGTGGCTGCACCTCACTGACGAGGCCCATAGGAGGCCGAAACGATCGTCTGGGGTTGTCATGTTCCTTGTTCAGAGGAGAATTGCCTGGTATTTCGGGGCTGGACTGACCTTACTTGGCGGGATCAGACTGATATACTTCAGGAAAGTTTTCTTCTGTGAAAAGCACACTGGTCTAAAAGAGGCTGCTTCCGGGTGGTAAATCGCCATAGAACAAGCCACTGAGCTGTTGTTCGTTCCTGGTAGAGCGCTTCTCTCTTTGTATGCAAATTATTATGACCCTGGGGAAGTCTCCCTATGGGTGATGGGGGAAACCAGACGTGGACTCCTTGCCCAGTGTGCTTAGAGGAATGTGGCTGCACCTCACTGACGAGGCCCATAGGAGGCCGAAACGATCGTCTGGGGTTGTCATGTTCCTTGTTCAGAGGAGAATTGCCTGGTATTTCGGGGCTGGACTGACCTTACTTGGCGGGATCAGACTGATATACTTCAGGAAAGTTTTCTTCTGTGAAAAGCACACTGGTCTAAAAGAGGCTGCTTCCGGGTGGTAAATCGCCATAGAACAAGCCACTGAGCTGTTGTTCGTTCCTGGTAGAGCGCTTCTCTCTTTGTATGCAAATTATTATGACCCTGGGGAAGTCTCCCTATGGGTGATGGGGGAAACCAGACGTGGACTCCTTGCCCAGTGTGCTTAGAGGAATGTGGCTGCACCTCACTGACGAGGCCCATAGGAGGCCGAAACGATCGTCTGGGGTTGTCATGTTCCTTGTTCAGAGGAGAATTGCCTGGTATTTCGGGGCTGGACTGACCTTACTTGGCGGGATCAGACTGATATACTTCAGGAAAGTTTTCTTCTGTGAAAAGCACACTGGTCTAAAAGAGGCTGCTTCCGGGTGGTAAATCGCCATAGAACAAGCCACTGAGCTGTTGTTCGTTCCTGGTAGAGCGCTTCTCTCTTTGTATGCAAATTATTATGACCCTGGGGAAGTCTCCCTATGGGTGATGGGGGAAACCAGACGTGGACTCCTTGCCCAGTGTGCTTAGAGGAATGTGGCTGCACCTCACTGACGAGGCCCATAGGAGGCCGAAACGATCGTCTGGGGTTGTCATGTTCCTTGTTCAGAGGAGAATTGCCTGGTATTTCGGGGCTGGACTGACCTTACTTGGCGGGATCAGACTGATATACTTCAGGAAAGTTTTCTTCTGTGAAAAGCACACTGGTCTAAAAGAGGCTGCTTCCGGGTGGTAAATCGCCATAGAACAAGCCACTGAGCTGTTGTTCGTTCCTGGTAGAGCGCTTCTCTCTTTGTATGCAAATTATTATGACCCTGGGGAAGTCTCCCTATGGGTGATGGGGGAAACCAGACGTGGACTCCTTGCCCAGTGTGCTTAGAGGAATGTGGCTGCACCTCACTGACGAGGCCCATAGGAGGCCGAAACGATCGTCTGGGGTTGTCATGTTCCTTGTTCAGAGGAGAATTGCCTGGTATTTCGGGGCTGGACTGACCTTACTTGGCGGGATCAGACTGATATACTTCAGGAAAGTTTTCTTCTGTGAAAAGCACACTGGTCTAAAAGAGGCTGCTTCCGGGTGGTAAATCGCCATAGAACAAGCCACTGAGCTGCTGTTCGTTCCTGGTAGAGCGCTTCTCTCTTTGTATGCAAATTATTATGACCCTGGGGAAGTCTCCCTATGGGTGATGGGGGAAACCAGACGTGGACTCCTTGCCCAGTGTGCTTAGAGGAATGTGGCTGCACCTCACTGACGAGGCCCATAGGAGGCCGAAACGATCGTCTGGGGTTGTCATGTTCCTTGTTCAGAGGAGAATTGCCTGGTATTTCGGGGCTGGACTGACCTTACTTGGCGGGATCAGACTGATATACTTCAGGAAAGTTTTCTTCTGTGAAAAGCACACTGGTCTAAAAGAGGCTGCTTCCGGGTGGTAAATCGCCATAGAACAAGCCACTGAGCTGTTGTTCGTTCCTGGTAGAGCGCTTCTCTCTTTGTATGCAAATTATTATGACCCTGGGGAAGTCTCCCTATGGGTGATGGGGGAAACCAGACGTGGACTCCTTGCCCAGTGTGCTTAGAGGAATGTGGCTGCACCTCACTGACGAGGCCCATAGGAGGCCGAAACGATCGTCTGGGGTTGTCATGTTCCTTGTTCAGAGGAGAATTGCCTGGTATTTCGGGGCTGGACTGACCTTACTTGGCGGGATCAGACTGATATACTTCAGGAAAGTTTTCTTCTGTGAAAAGCACACTGGTCTAAAAGAGGCTGCTTCCGGGTGGTAAATCGCCATAGAACAAGCCACTGAGCTGTTGTTCGTTCCTGGTAGAGCGCTTCTCTCTTTGTATGCAAATTATTATGACCCTGGGGAAGTCTCCCTATGGGTGATGGGGGAAACCAGACGTGGACTCCTTGCCCAGTGTGCTTAGAGGAATGTGGCTGCACCTCACTGACGAGGCCCATAGGAGGCCGAAACGATCGTCTGGGGTTGTCATGTTCCTTGTTCAGAGGAGAATTGCCTGGTATTTCGGGGCTGGACTGACCTTACTTGGCGGGATCAGACTGATATACTTCAGGAAAGTTTTCTTCTGTGAAAAGCACACTGGTCTAAAAGAGGCTGCTTCCGGGTGGTAAATCGCCATAGAACAAGCCACTGAGCTGTTGTTCGTTCCTGGTAGAGCGCTTCTCTCTTTGTATGCAAATTATTATGACCCTGGGGAAGTCTCCCTATGGGTGGTGGGGGAAACCAGACGTGGACTCCTTGCCCAGTGTGCTTAGAGGAATGTGGCTGCACCTCACTGACGAGGCCCATAGGAGGCCGAAACGATCGTCTGGGGTTGTCATGTTCCTTGTTCAGAGGAGAATTGCCTGGTATTTCGGGGCTGGACTGACCTTACTTGGCGGGATCAGACTGATATACTTCAGGAAAGTTTTCTTCTGTGAAAAGCACACTGGTCTAAAAGAGGCTGCTTCCGGGTGGTAAATCGCCATAGAACAAGCCACTGAGCTGTTGTTCGTTCCTGGTAGAGCGCTTCTCTCTTTGTATGCAAATTATTATGACCCTGGGGAAGTCTCCCTATGGGTGATGGGGGAAACCAGACGTGGACTCCTTGCCCAGTGTGCTTAGAGGAATGTGGCTGCACTTCACTGACGAGGCCCATAGGAGGCCGAAACGATCGTCTGGGGTTGTCATGTTCCTTGTTCAGAGGAGAATTGCCTGGTATTTCGGGGCTGGACTGACCTTACTTGGCGGGATCAGACTGATATACTTCAGGAAAGTTTTCTTCTGTGAAAAGCACACTGGTCTAAAAGAGGCTGCTTCCGGGTGGTAAATCGCCATAGAACAAGCCACTGAGCTGTTGTTCGTTCCTGGTAGAGCGCTTCTCTCTTTGTATGCAAATTATTATGACCCTGGGGAAGTCTCCCTATGGGTGATGGGGGAAACCAGACGTGGACTCCTTGCCCAGTGTGCTTAGAGGAATGTGGCTGCACCTCACTGACGAGGCCCATAGGAGGCCGAAACGATCGTCTGGGGTTGTCATGTTCCTTGTTCAGAGGAGAATTGCCTGGTATTTCGGGGCTGGACTGACCTTACTTGGCGGGATCAGACTGATATACTTCAGGAAAGTTTTCTTCTGTGAAAAGCACACTGGTCTAAAAGAGGCTGCTTCCGGGTGGTAAATCGCCATAGAACAAGCCACTGAGCTGTTGTTCGTTCCTGGTAGAGCGCTTCTCTCTTTGTATGCAAATTATTATGACCCTGGGGAAGTCTCCCTATGGGTGATGGGGGAAACCAGACGTGGACTCCTTGCCCAGTGTGCTTAGAGGAATGTGGCTGCACCTCACTGACGAGGCCCATAGGAGGCCGAAACGATCGTCTGGGGTTGTCATGTTCCTTGTTCAGAGGAGAATTGCCTGGTATTTCGGGGCTGGACTGACCTTACTTGGCGGGATCAGACTGATATACTTCAGGAAAGTTTTCTTCTGTGAAAAGCACACTGGTCTAAAAGAGGCTGCTTCCGGGTGGTAAATCGCCATAGAACAAGCCACTGAGCTGTTGTTCGTTCCTGGTAGAGCGCTTCTCTCTTTGTATGCAAATTATTATGACCCTGGGGAAGTCTCCCTATGGGTGATGGGGGAAACCAGACGTGGACTCCTTGCCCAGTGTGCTTAGAGGAATGTGGCTGCACCTCACTGACGAGGCCCATAGGAGGCCGAAACGATCGTCTGGGGTTGTCATGTTCCTTGTTCAGAGGAGAATTGCCTGGTATTTCGGGGCTGGACTGACCTTACTTGGCGGGATCAGACTGATATACTTCAGGAAAGTTTTCTTCTGTGAAAAGCACACTGGTCTAAAAGAGGCTGCTTCCGGGTGGTAAATCGCCATAGAACAAGCCACTGAGCTGTTGTTCGTTCCTGGTAGAGCGCTTCTCTCTTTGTATGTACTTAAATACATATGCATACATATATAGACATATATATAAGTGCATTGGAGCCCTTTGCAGTTAAGTAGATGAAAACATGAAAAACATATTTATGCAATATTCATAAGTGTTTAACTATGTATTTACTATATAAATTTCACATTCCAATGTTTTTGCACAATGGGGAATATGTTCTATGTATTTTTAAATAGATAATCCTATATATCTGTATACATCTAGACCTATATATAATCAAGTTTATATATATATATATATATATATATATATATATATATATATATATGTATAAATATATATTTGTGCAAATATCCATCAGATATACATTTAAATATCTCTTTAAGAATACATAGAACATATTCTGCTATCCGCAGAACATTAGATAATGAAAGATGCAATATTATCTTCTTATGTTATGCTTTTAAATAACCGCTATCATGTTTGTGTGACTTGTGGGTGCTAGGTATTTTTCAGCTAAATTTGAAGTCTATGGGGGGAATGCGATTTTGTATTCGCAACTTCTCAAAGTCTATTTTTTACTGTGACGTTATGAACATGAGAGAGCAAACTTTTTTCTTTCAACTCGTAATATCAGCCTGAAACTCTGAGAGCAAAAAATAATTAAGCAGTCATTTTATCCCCTTGGTTGCCAGTAACACATGTACAGAGCAGTGATGTAACCCCCTTGGATGCTAGAGGTAACCAACCCAGCAATGATTGACCACCCTCATGGTTGCCTGTAACACATATAATAGAAAATGCACAGTGACACTTCTTTTTGAACCATATTTCTAATGCATAAAGGCCTAGAAGGTCCTTTACATTTAGCTGACAGGGGTCTTTAAAAATACTGGACATTTAAGTGTCCAGTATTTTTGTACAGATTTTACTGGACAGCCTGTTAAAATACTGGACTGTCCGGTTGAATACTGGACACTTGGCAACCCTAAGTACACGGTGCAAAAGTTAAAAGTGCACTGTACAGTACAGTGGCATTTCAATTGATTGAGTTTTGCTATTTATGTGTTTAACACACATGCTAATCTGCTTCTTTTAATTCTATCTGTGATGTAACAGATATGATTGAGTTTGTCGGTCAATTCAACTGTATAATCTTACCTTTCTTATTTTTGTATTAATATGCTACATGCCTTATTGCGTGTGAACTGTATAATGTACTAAACCTCAATAAAAATTATTGGAAAATTTTTTATTAAAAAAGCATATACATTTCTAAAAACAAGGGAACCGGTAACGAGGTAGGGTCTGCAAATGTTTTAATTCTAATTTTTAAATTTGATTGGTAGAGCTTGTATATTTAAAGGTTAACTATTGCTAATTGAATATGCCTGATGAAACAGCAATTGGATACTCTGAGAAACACATTGCACAGATTGAGGAGGGTGAGCTAGCAGATCCTACCTCATTACTGGTTTACTTGTTTTTATAAATGTATATGATTTTTTAATAAAAGTTTTTAACTTTTGTACTGTGTACTATTTTGCACTCTACCAATCATTTCCACTGTGGGCAGAGAATTTGGGGACCAAAGCGTTCCAGCATTCTGGAGATCAGTTAGCTGGGTTACTGTCAAACATCCAGCCTCCACCTGATAGCACTGTCTGTGTGCTTGGAAGAAATGTGAGCACCCTGTATCAGGGATTTTTCATTAAGATTACTGGTCCTACTTATACACATAGGAGCCTCTCTCTTTGTTTGCGTGCATCCCATCTTTAATACCTCTAGGCTGCAAGCCCCGCTTCTCAAAAAATGCTTCCTATCTGCCAAAGAACACCATTGCATCCAGACTCGGGCGTACCCCCTCCATGTCCATGCCAAGGCTCCCAGAACTAAACTCATTGCAATTGGGATCCCAGCTGCCATAGCTCCCTCGGGCAGGCCACACCCTCTGTTTTCCGGAGCCTGACCGTTCCCACTGAAAATGAGACAAACAATCAGCAATGATGTTCAATCTTCCCGGAACATGAACAGCTCCAAAAGAAACATTATTGCACAAGCACTCCAGCACAAACACTCTCAGGAGTCTGACCACAGGGGTCAAGTTGCTGCCAACCTGTTGATTGCTATAACTACACCCATATTATCTGAATGGAAACAATTCCTTTTATCCCTCAAAATGTCAGACCAAATACACAGGGCTACTACCAATGGAAATAACTCAAGGAAAGTAAAAATTTTTGTCAGACCAGAAGCCATTCAATCCTCTGGCCACGCCTTGCCGTACCGAAGACGTCTGTGAACAAGCACAAATCATCTTCTGACCAGCCCACCTCCTGGATCAACAACCTGCCATTAAACTCTTCCAGGAAAATACCCCATAGATGTAGATCCTCTCTCAAATCACTTGACAGCCGAATATGATGATGCATCCCCAGGACGCCCACTGTGGCCCTCGACAACCGCTGGCAGAAGACTCGACCTACTTGGATAATCCATCACTCAAAATTCAGCTCCCCCAGTGATTGTATTTGCCGCAACGTGATCTTCCTCCTGGCCAATGGCTCTCTGATGATGGCCCTCAAGTGGTGTAATTTGTCTTCGGCAACCTTTACTCCATCGTCAACATGTCCAACTGAATTCCCAGGAAACTCATTGAGGTGACCGGACCCTCTGACTTCTTTTCCGCCACTTGGATGGCAAATTCCTCTGCCACCTCCCCCAAAGACCTCTAACAGCTATTCGCACACCGCCGATACAATGGGCCCACAAACAAAAAGTCATCCAGGTAATGCACCAAGGGCGACATATGAGACTTCTGCCTGACAACCCACTCAATGAGCTGAACTTCTCAAAGTACGAACAGTAGATTGAACACTCCACTTTTGCCAGCAAAGCCCCAGGCCCGCCTCCCTAACCACAGCCACCACCTTATCAAACGGCGTGTATCTCATGGAGATCAACTCAGGATCAATGCCATCATTGACCAAAGACCCCTTCAGGTAAGACAAATGGTGTATCATCTGAAATTGCCCCAAAACTTTTTTTGGAACTACTCCCAAAGGTGATTCCCGCAGATCAAGGAAGGGAGGGGAGGCAAATGGCACTGCCATCCTTCCCAGGGAAACATCCTTTAACAGTTTTTCCCTTACCATTCCAGAATTTGCCCTTGCCAACTTCAAATTCCCCCTAAAATGCCCGACCTCTTGATCTTTAAAAGGTATTATAAAACTAGAACTAAAACCTGTTAATTACAACTCTGCCTCATCCCTATGCCACCTCTTACTGCCATATACCTCTAACCAAGGGACCATCTTTATGACCCTCACTGGAGTCTGGTCCCAGAGTACCAGTCTACCCTTGCTTTTCCTATTGCTTTCCCTTCCTGAAGCATTTGAACAAAGAGTGGACTCCCTCACAACCTGCACACTCGTGCTTGTATTTACATGATAGCCCAAAACAGCATTGTCCTTCCTTGAACTGAAAACAGAGACCCTTCCAGATCACCACCGCTGTGCTAGTTCCCAGTCCCTCATTTGCCTATCCCGAACCTAAACCCTGAAAGGACAATGGTGTCATGATTTCAAGCCAGATCCCTATATTTATATCATCCCAACACCTCTCCGGCCTTACTGCCATCCGCTGTCTAAATCCTTCGTCATACCGCCACCAAGCCATCCCACCATAGGTCCCCCAATAGCCCTGTTATGCCCCCAAGATCTCATCAAAAAGGGTCGAGCATCGCTCCTGGAAATTCTCGCCCATGACACTGGCCAAAACGCAGAAAGCCTTTGACTAATTGCTAAAAGTTTTAGGTAACTTGCGGTACCGCTTTTTCCTCTCATCCTCCTCCTTCTTCACCTTGTCCTTATCGTCCTCCTTCACCTCCACCACTTTATCCAATGGAAGTAGTTAAAATATTTCCAAAAAAACCCTCTTCCAACCCTTTTCTTTTACCTCTGAGGTTAAATTAATCCCCAAAGGCCCCACCGAACACAAACACAGCCTCTGCAAAACATCTTCTGGCACTCTAAAGCTGTCCCAGCTCCCAGCCGCCGCTCCAACCGAACCACTCAAAGACACCAGCCCTCGTTCCTCGCTAACCTCAGCCCCTACCGAGGTTGCCTCTGTACCAGCCAGCCCCCATGCCCTCACTGCTTTTCTAAAGCAGAACTCTAAGATTTCAAACTTGACAGCATTGACTCACCCTAACACTATGACCCAGGATTACCCCTGGAAGCCAGCCCTGCTCCACCTGTGTGACTCCTCTCCCCCGGGACTGCTTCTAACCACCAATGAGGCCACACCACCAACACTCTCTCCCAAGCGGCTATGCTGCTACCCAATTGCCATGCTTCAGACCTCAGCCCCCCTCCCTCTTCCATCCTGGGAACATACCAGAGGAAATTGCAGCCACCCCACTCCTCCTATTGCTCCTCCCGACTTATTAAGCACCCGGCCGCTGCTGCTGATGCTTCTTGATAATGTCACCTGCTGGTGTCGTGGTGGGCCGCACACCCGTCTCCTGTCCCGCTGCCGCCTCTCCATGCTCCTGCCCAGCTGACTATTTCAAACTCGACAGCTATCCGACCCCTAGGCCTCCCGCTCAACCTCCGATGCCTAGTGGTGCCTGCATCCGGGTTCACACATTATGGGGGCCTGGACCTCATGGTAGGCCATTCTCTCCTCCCAATAGTAGCCTCACCAGCCGGCCTTACCAGCTGTCAACAACCGCTCCATGATCCAAGGCGCTCCATTCCTCCTGGCCACCTCAAGCACCTCAGCCAATAGGTCCTCCATCACTCCCAGCTCCTTTGCACTGCAAGCAAGGTAAGTCCAAC
This sequence comes from Bombina bombina, assembly GCF_027579735.1. Lineage (NCBI taxonomy): Eukaryota > Metazoa > Chordata > Amphibia > Anura > Bombinatoridae > Bombina > Bombina bombina. Next base: position 577,176,082 of record NC_069503.1, on the reverse strand, counting down.
TTTGCCTCACCGTGTTGTTCCGATAAAAGAGGCTTACTACTTCCTCCCAGGGGCTTATAAACCCCTGTCCTGATAATCCACCCCCTGCCCTTAACTTCACCTTTCACTTTTCCTTCCAAGTGGGGTCAAATAACCCTGCTTCCATTATTGTCATTCAGGCTTGCTTCTTTCAAAGGCTCCAACTGGAGCCTGTTTCTCATGCCGTGAAAAACAGCATGAAAACTAGCGCAGCGAAGGGGGTAAGTCGCACAGTGATGAGTAGCAAATGTAAATATATATGTATATGATTATATACATATATTTATGTGTTAATATGTGTTTATACACATATTAACTCATAAATATATAAGTATATACATATATATTTACTGGGAACAGACAGTTCCCATAGACCGTAATGTAAAGGTCTATGGGAACAATTTTAGCCCTAAAAACTGCTTAGTACAGTGTGGGGGGGGGGGGGGGGGTTATAACACATGTTTGGGGCAATTGGAGGACATTTAGATAATTAACCAGAGGTCTGACCTCCGGTTAATATTCTGAGCGCTAATTGCTACCGCAAGCTCGCAGTAGCAATAACCAGCCACTTGTAATGGCTGGTTATTTATAGCGTGCCTGCAAACAGGCAAATTTGTCTGTTCGTGAGCGTGCAATAAATTAGCGTACCACTTGTTATCTAGCCCTAAATGGGTTGTGTTTTTAATTAGCAAAAAAAAGGAAGCTATTTTATATTAAAATTATATCTAAAAGAGCAAATGTCCATAAATGTTATAATCTACAGCAGTATGACAAGTCATTGCAAACACATTAAGGGAAAACTAATGTTACAGTACACTGTCCCTTTAAACACAAAGGATGAGTTTAGATTGGTGGTGTTAACCATTTTTAGACAGCCAATAACTGTTAATGTGGTTACCAAAAAAGTTTTAACATCCATCAGTTTTACAAAGCTGTCAGATTTTTGTTTTGCTCTAACCAAATTACAGTAAGGAAAAGTTGTTTTTGGCTCCTTTTGAAGTCAATGGCAGCCAAAAAATATTTAATTACAAAATGACACTTATTTTACGCTGAGCTCATTATTTATTTATTCATTTATAAACTATTTTACCAGGAAGGATACCCATTAACGACTTTTGTCTTGTTAAATGCTGTCGTTGTTGAACTCAAGATTACGGTTACCTCTACGAGTCAGAAAGGCTCAGAATGCCCTTTACAGCTAGTATAATATAATATAATACATATATAATATAATACATATATATAATATATATATATATATATATATATATACACACCTGTATGTGTATATATATATATATATATATATATATATATATATATATATATATATATATATATATAGTTTATAAATAGTGGATGGAAAAATGCAATTATAAATAAGAGAAGTGTTGCACAGGAATCTTATAATTAAAATTCCTGAAACAAATATACCAATACTGTCAAAACGCTACTGTATTAGTACCTTAATATGAAAAATGGTGCAGACCTATTAAATAAAATATACAAATTAAAAAAAAGGAAGACATAGTTATACATAATAATAGCACTATTAAAGATTGAGAATTCAGCACTCTTTTTAAAAAGTTAAGTGAAGACAACACTATCAAAACCAAGTTTATTTATACAAAGCGTCGAGCGCGGGCTCGCTGCAATGACAGTATCCAAGAAATCACTAGAATTTACATATAAAGTGAATAAAATACACACAAAGTAAATCTAAATCTTAAAAATAGAGCCGGCCCCTGTGTGACACAAGACAATGGCCCCTACTTATTAAGCCATCAACTGTGCTGCATTCAACGGCACCAATATGCTCGCCTGACATCGCCTAACGTTGCTGCCGCCGACCTAAATAAGTTCTCCAAATTTAATAAAAAAGCTGTCAAAAAGCCGTGCACCAAGTTCGGGGCGATAAGCAGCAAACTGTTGTTAACTAAACAGTCATCGATCTCACTGCTATTCGGCTTTTTCCCAGCTTTATTTGTATACTATCACTAAACACTGCCACTATACTAAACTGTTTAATCCCTATCCCGCCGCTCTCGGACCCCACTACAACTAAATAAAGTTATTAACCCCTAAACCGCCACTCCCGGAGCCCACCGCAACTCTAATAAATTAATTAACCCCTAAACCGCCACTCCCGGACCCCGCCACCACCTACGTTATGTTCTTAACCCCTAATCTGCCGCCCCTTATACCGCCGCCACCTACATTATGTTATTAATCCCTATCCCGCCAGTCCCCCACATCGCCATAAACTAAATTAACCTACTAACCCCTAAACTTAACAACCCACTAACTTTATATTAAATATTAACTCATGCCTATCTTATAATAAATTTAAACTTAACTTTAGAATTAAATTAAACTATATTAAACTATTAATTAACCTACCCTATTATACTAAAATTACATGAAACTATATTAAACTAATAATTAATCTACCCTAACTATTAGACTAAAATTACATTAAACTATATTAAACTAATAATTAATTTACCCTAACTATTATACTACATTACATTAAACTATATTAAAGGGACAATCAACATGAAAACTTTATCCCATACCTTAGATCAACAAAAAAAATGAGCCTGCACCGCATCCCATCTTCAATACCACTAACGTTAGGTTTCTAATCTTCAAATGAACATTTAGTTTTCAGCGGTAGATATGGCCGCCAAACTCTTCCCCCTCCTCCTCCATCCCCTTCTTGTTTTAATTCAATACTCGTTCACAGGGACACTGTTCTATTTCTAATGCGCATGCACTATATAATTGTAGTACGCTCGCTATTAGAAATAGAAATTGTCTCCGTGAACGTGGCTAAAGAACCTAGCCGAGGATTTGATTCTCATTGGCTGAAGACTTTGAGAAGAAGCCTCCTACGTAACAGAGGGGGGAGTTTGGCGGCCCTATCTACCGCTGAAAACTAAATGTTCATTTGAAGATTAGACACCTAACATTAGTGGTTTAGTGATGGGATGCGGTGCAGGCTCATTTTTTTTTGTTGATCTAAGGTATGGGATAAAGTTTTCATGGGTGTTGACTGTCCCTTTAAAATAATAATTAATTTACCCTAACTATTATACTAAATTACATTAAACTATATTAAAATAATAATTCATTTACCCTATTATACTAAATTACATTAAACTATATTAAACTAATAATTCATTTACCCTAACTATTATACTAAATTACATTAAACTATATTAAACTAATAATTCACTTACCCTAACTGTTATACTAAATTACATTAAACTACAAATTAAATTAACTATATTATATATTTAAACACCTAACCCTACACAAATAATTTAAATCTACAATAAAAAATTACAAAGTTACAAAAAACTAACAACTAAGTTACAAAAAATAACAAACACTAAGTTACACAAAATAAAAAAGAAATTATCAAAGATTTAAACTAATTACACCTAATCTAAGAGCTCTATGAAAATAAAAAAGCCCCCCAAAATAAAAAAACCCTAGCCTACAATAAACTACAAATAGCCCTTAAAAGGGCCTTTTGCGGGGCATTGCCCCAAAGAAATCAGCTCTTTTACCTGTAAATAAAAAATACAAATACCCCCCAACAGTAAAACCCACCACCCGCACAACCAACCCCCCAAATAAAAGCCTAATTAAAAAAATCCTAAGCTCCCCATTGCCCTGAAAAGGGCATTTGGATGGGCATTGCCCTTAAAAGGGCATTTAGCTCTATTGCAGTCCAAACCCTAATCTAAAACTAAAACCCACCCAATAAACCCTTAAAAAACCTAACACTAACCCCTGAAGATTCACTTACAGTTTTGAAGATCCAACATCCATCCTCCAAAAAGCCGGGAGAAGTCCTCATCGAAGCAGGAAGAAGTCCTCATCAAATGAAGGTTCATTTAAGTGATGTCCTCCAAGATGGCATCCCTTAGATTCCGATTGGCTGATAGAATTCTATCAGCCAATCGGAATTAAGGTTGAAAAAAATCCTATTGGCTGATGCAATCAGC